>NC_039360.1:228873599-229001968 GCF_003573695.1 Papaver somniferum
GGTGTTGGAATATCTAGCCCTATACAAGATAACCGAGCGAGGTGACTGTGAAGACTGTAGCCGTGCATCTAGTGAAGATAAAGTCAAAGATATTTAGAAGACCAAGTCATTTTAATCTACCTAGTACATCTGTTTACTCTAGTGAGATTACCTAGTCAAGATACGTTAAGTTTGTTATTATCTTCTAGGTTTTAGGATTTACTAATAACCTTATCATTCCTATAAATAGGAATTACAATGTAAATGTAGAACATCTCAGTATCTACTGATGATCATTCTAATTTCACCCTAAAGGGATTCTCAGTGGACGTAGGCGTTACTGCCGAACCACTTTAATCGTTGTCTTCCTCTATTGATCTATAATTTCCACTCTCTTATCATAAACCTAATAATATCATCCTGCCTGAACTCGGCTCATACAACACTTCTACATTTCCAGTTAACAGATAACATAAATAAACTAATTACAGATAGCACTCAAAGATATACCACAAACATACCCTTCGCAAGGGCATAAGTTGGTTTAGGAATAAATTAGCTTAGACAAGTGATACTAGTTAATGTTAATACATACGAGAAATAACAAAACACATAGACAACTTAATGCTCAATGTCAGGAACCAGATTTGAACCGGTGACACGAAGATTTTCAGTCCACTACTCTAACAACTGAGCTATCCCAACCCTTGATATATCGTAGAAGGCCACTCAACTTTGAGAATGCGACCCTTAAAAAGGGAACCGTTGAGCGTGTCAACTGCCTTCACTGCATCTTCCTTGTTCTCAAAGGCCACCAGCAAACCTAGATGTCCCTTGCCCTCATAATACAATCCAGGCTCAAAGACACAAAAGACTGGCCCAATAGTACCGCATAGCCCCTCTATTTCCGACCTGTCCGTCTTTCCTGCGCAGTTTCTAACACGGATAGCGTTTTGGACATACTTGCCCATCGTCTTATAAGCAATCAAATTCGAGTCAGTCTTGGAACAATGCCTGCATGAATTTTTCTGGAGGCCCGGAGCAGAACACCACTCGACCGTGATAACACGACCCTTGAAAGTGGAACCATTAAGACTGTCAATTGCCTTTTGTGCATCATTCCTGTTCTCAAATGCTACCACAGCTCGGTCTTCCATCTCCTTAATTTCAGGACCAGCAACACGAACAACTGGGCCATAAGTAAGGCACGGCCATTTCAAGTCTTTGTCGAGGGTATCTGTGGGGGAGAAATTAACATTTAATCCCAAAATTGTTAGGCTTTGGACGCTCTAATCCTACCCTTCCAAGCCTAGTACCGGGAGATCCTAATTCAACAAATTTAGAACGGGTCAGTCCATTTCTGAACGATTTAATCCAAACGGATATTTTTCACAGACAAAAATACCCATCACGATATTATTCTTCGTAATCCGATTCCACTTTATCATTTTCATGTCTGAAACAACTCTCCCATGAAGAACAGATCTGAATCCAAACGTAAGTCTGAGAATCAAACAAACAAACAGTCAATTAAATTTGATGCAACTTGAAAACCTAAATCGTTATCAACAATACTTTTTTTTTTAAAGAAAAATCGAGGGGAAAACTTGATGAGATTCAAGTTTAACAGTGAAATTGAAGAGATCATCGTTGAAAGCGAAGAACATAGAACTACAAAAGTAAAATTGGGGCTTATGAACCGCCTTATGATTTAAATTCCTTTACTCAGATATGCGATTCCTAGTGAGGTAATGAAACATGATTTTTCATCTTAATCTAATTTTCGAGTTTTAATTCCTTGTATTGGTGTTGCTTATCATGAATCGTAGTTAAATACATTTGAATTTTATCTTACTTTCGATTTTCTAGTAATCAGTTTGAGAAATGAATGTTAGGATTTCTTAATAATTGAATATTTATATTTGTTCTAGTCGTAATATAAGAAGAACACAATTTTTGTGCGCGTATTAATTTTTGTTCCTTTATTGTCTGTTAATGTCCTAGTTACGTTGATCCAGGTTGGTTTGAAATTACTTTTATCTCCACTGGTTGCTAATGTTATAATAAGAACATCTTGGTGACTCTATTATTTTATCTTATTTGTTTAGTTCGTTTTTGAATTATGGATTTTTGATGTATTGGTCTGGAATTATTAATCTCGTTCCGATTGTTGATAAGTCGTGCCTTACTTAGCTAAACATGAGTGTTTTCGGTTGCACAGTTGGGATTGCACTGCTTGTATGTAATACATTCAAGGCTATTGAGAAGAACGATCCCACTCCACAAAGAAAGTGGCCTGTATAGTGGGCAAATTTGTGCTTCGTTATCTTTACTCATCAAAACATTGTCCTGCATTGGCTGTTAGTCGATAGAAAAAACTCAGTAAACGACACACTATGACTATCAATTTCTATGGTAAAGGCCCTCCATAGTCCCTTGCATAACTTCTCAAGCTCTTAGGTAGATAAATAGAAATTGCTAGTAATACTTAAATAGTTAAATGAAGAGCAGTAAAATCTTTTTTAAATAATTATGCAAATTTCCAGCTTCTCATACTGCCGTTTTTCACCGACTAGTTATATGTTTGTGCAGCATTTGGTACTTTTAGGCTTATGGATATTTTCTCTGACATAATTCTATCCCGGTAAATGGTTCTTAGGTATATTTTTTTTCCCAATATATATTATGATCAGTTAAACCACTAGATTTCCTCCACTTGTATAATGATTTGGAGGCATGAAACTCATGCTTATGTAACTTTCTCTCTGTTTGCAGGTGTCCCATGTACTACCACATTAACTTTGCATTTCTCATGTCGCTCCAACCTTCATCCGTTGACTTGACGTGAGTAAACCATAATTTCTTTTAAGTTTAATACTGATGCATCCGCACAATTCTTAGAAGTTTGACCAAATTGCTCCTTCCACCTGTTTTTATGGTTGGCTATTTTCTTTTATTAATTTTAGATTTGTGTTAACTCTTCTATATATTTTGATTAAGCTTTAGTGACATTCCTAAATTAATAGCTGTTGAAACTCTTTGTAACTGTTTCTAAAGCTTTTTAATAGTTAACCCTTGAAATTATTTATTATGAATTTCAGATGTTATATGATGATTTGGTTATCCTCATGTATCTTGAAAAAGGGTCTTTCCATTTCTAGATTTAAATATTTGGTTGATGTGTATCAGGGGGCAACGGTTTTGTAGGAGAGGCATATATATGCCCATTTTGTTGAGGCATCAAGCCCGACTCGATCAACTGGCAGATGGCATGTACAGTAAACTGGAAGTTAACTTGATTTTAGTATGCTTTAGCTTAACTATGATCTGTTACGTTATTGCACATCATATGGATGTCCACCTGTTAATTATTAGGTGCACACAGGTGTATACTTGCAGAACTATATTTTATATATACAAACCAAAAATTAGGAAAGGCATTAATGTGTACAAGTGCTGGATTTTCTATAAGTGTGTACATAGTTGTACACCATTGTGCTATCTCAATAGTATATGCACGTTTTGTGCTATAAATGTTGGATTTTTATAGGGGTGTACATTGTGGTACACCATTGTGCTCTTTCATAATTTTAGGGCCTTATATTTTTATAGGTGTGTACATGGTTTGTACACCACTGTAAATCTCAATAATATATATATATAACCTGTTTTGTCGGTATGGATGTCGGATTTGTTAGATTTTTTAATAGGTGTGTACATAGTTGTACACCATTGTGTTATCTCAATCATATATGTATGTTAATAGATGATGGAATTTTGTAAGTGTGTACACAGTTGTTCATCATTTTTCTCTCTCGTTATTTTATGGTTTTTTTTTTTGGGAATGGATATTAGATTTGTTAGGTTTTTGTAGGCGTGTCCATAATTATACACTATTATAAATCTCAATAATATGTATGACTTGTTTTGTGGGTATGAACGTACAGCTCACTACGTAAACGATGTACATCTCCGCCTTATATTTAGTGAAAATTAGCCTAATGCAACTCACACACGCAATACCAAACTTCAGAGCTAGTAATGCATCAGACCACGACAAAGTTCACGTGTGTCTTATTTCAAACTTTAGGACTAGACAATAGAGTTAGTTGTTTTGCTTGGCAGAATTAACAACTTCTATTAACTCGCTAAGCATCAAACAAGTTTTGAACTCTAAACTTCCTTTTTTTTCATGTGTTTGTTCTTCCATTCTTGGACATATAAATATATAAAAGAAAACATAGAGCATAAATGACGTTTTTCTGTTTTGTGCTAATTTTGTTTATTACTGTGTTTTATAGTTAGCAACTTGATCTTATCCTTTTTTTTTGTTAATGTTTTTATATTGATGGTCGTATCAAAATTTAATTGAATTGATCTGGTCACTACATTAGATATGTTAGATAGATACTACCACTAGTCATTAAATATAGTCGATTCCTTCCTCCTTTCAAACTAACCAAGATACTCCCATCTTTTTCCCTAAATCCTTGGAATGTAACATCTTTAGATCCTTGTAATGTAGCACTAGCAGTAGTATCATCTGACCAAATGCAATGAGCATATTGTACATAGTTACACGCATGTTAATTATTAGTGTGTATAAAATTGTACACCTGTTGATTGTTAATGTGTATAGAATTGTACACTTGTTGATCTCTAATGTGTATATGGTTGTACACATGCTGATTATTAATGGTACAAACCTATATTATACCCTGATGCACTTTAACATCAATCCTTCTTGATTTTATGGATTTTCTAAATAAATCAGTTCTAGCTGTTTTCTGGATTTTGTAGATGTGTACATAGTTGTACATCATTGTCGTGCCTCATTTTTTTAGGTATTAACATTTTACAATTGCAAGGATTCAGACACTGTTAACGTTTTGGCTGCTCGATTTGAAAACTAATAGTGGATGAATCAGTTCTAGTTATTTTGTGTATTTTGTAGATGTGTATGTAGTTGTACACCATTATCCTTTTTCACTCATAATGAGCATATGGATTCAGACACTTCTGCAGAGAAGCCAGTGCACACTAAGAATGAAAAGGCTTAATGAGTATTACTATCACAAAAGCTTGATGTCAGGGGGGAGTCAATGCAGGGATCTGATTCTATTGAACAAGAGCCGACAGCCATAGGTCATACATATTAGCAATCTAATTTACCGATAACGATACCCCGATGCCTACCAAAATAACGATGACAATAACACAGATACCTAAGTATTGTACATTCCAAAATCTAGATGACAAAAGAGGATAATAGTTCATGGTAGAATACAGCAAATTACTAGTGTATCAGATAAGCATTCACCAAGAAAGTAAATGTAAATTCCTACTGTATTAGTTAAGCATTCACTGAGAAAGTAAATGTTAAGCATCATGCTCTCGCTCGTAATCACACCAATCATTTTACAAAGACGCGACTTCAACTAGAGAAAACCTCAGTAGTATCCTCCTCTTAGAATACCCCATTGATAGGGAATCATTCAGAAGACTCTCCACATAGAAACATAATATGATAGGGGACCATAACTTAGATTATTAAAAGCGCATAAACTCTTTGGCAAGGTTCAACATCTACAAGAGCACACATGCAGAATAATGGGTATTGCTAGGGCCATGCCGTAAAAAAGGAATAATAATTGCACAAAATAACAGTAGTCTAGATTTGTCAGATAGTAATTATTGAATCCATGGCAAGTGTGTCTACTTCAAAAACATGAACAATCCAGACCAAGTAAGCATTTGTCTCTGTACATTGTCGTAAAAAATGAATTGTATCCATAAAACATGTGGAGACACAATAAAACGGAAAGTCGACTATGAAAGAACATGAATTACCAACACCTGACCTACTAGTAAGGTTCAGCTGCTTATTAGGCGTTCAACTCTACAAATTGCAAAATGTTACAATTGATCCATCAGACGTAAAGAAAACCAGTTTACGGTAAAAACAACTGGAAGAAAAATCAATAGATATATATATATATATACAGATCTGTAGAATATTTTAGCAATTTCTAACATTTAAACAGTCAATCAAGGTAGAATTCCTGAACTAAACAGAAGAAGATGCAAGTTCTTAGATACTGACGTAACGAGAGGTACTTATATTTTATAAAAAAAAAACATAACAAGTGACTTCTTTCTCAATTTAACAATAATCTAAACGTAATTTGAATCTAATTAACTAAATCATGTCTTTGGAGATTCTTGATGTCTATATTCTTTCTATATTCTTTTCCCAGAAGAAGTCTTTTTGGAGATTCTTGATGTCTTTGCAGGTTTTCTTAGGTACCTTGAAATAGCTCATCTGGTAGATGCAAGCTGAGGATGTCATAGATTTGATGATTACTTCTCTGCCAGCAGGATTTAGAGGTGTATGTTTCCAGCCAGTAAGTCTCAAGTTCAATTTTTCTACTTTAGGCTTGAAAGAATTAATTTTGCTTCTATGTGTAAAAAGTGGTGATCCTAGGTATTTATCATCCAACTGAAGCACTTGAACTCCCATATAATTGTTGATTTGAGAGATGAGGTCTGGATTAGCGTTTTTTCTAAAGAAGACTACAAGTTTGTGAAAGTTAATCAATTGCCCAAATGTGCTTCCAAAAATATGCAACCGCTGCATTATATTTTGAGTTTCAGTAGTGTTTGCTTTACAAAAAGATCATGCAATCATCAGAAAAGAGGAGATGGCCGATAGGTGGTGCTGCTTCACAGATCTTGATTCCATTGATAATACCCATTTCCTCAGCATGCAGGAGAGTCCTTGAGAGGGATTCCATGCAGAATAAGAAGAGATAAGGTGATAAAGGGTCACCTTGCCTGAGACTTCTAGAAGTTCTGAAGAATTTGTCAGGGGAACCATTAATGGGGACAACTGATATGGAGGTTGAGATGCACTGAAAAATCTTGTTGCACCACTGGTCATCAAAACCAGTTTTCTTCATAATGGTCATTAAGAAACCCCAGTCCACTCTGTCAAAAGATTTTTCCATATTTTTATTCCCATAGTACCAGAGTTGCCTTTTTTTCCCTCTTTTAGACCTCATGATGTGTATAATATCATGAGCAATAGCTATGTTGTCAGATATGTGCCTTCCAGGGATGAAAGCAGATTGGTAAGGGGATATGATTTTTTTTAGGAAGGGCTTCATTCTCTGAGCTAGAAGTTTAGATATGATTTTGTAGGTGGTGTTACAAAGGTTGATTGGTCTGAAATGACTAGGGGAAGTTGGGTTATCAATTTTGGGGATGAGAGGTATGAAGGTGGCATTCATCTCCTTTAGAAGGTGACTAGAGAGGAAGAAGTATTGAACCATTGAGACAATGTCATTACCAATGATATCCCAGTTAAGTTTGAAGAAATTTGGTGGGAATCCATCTGGCCCTGGAGCTTTGTCATTTAAGATAGCTTTAATTTCTTCAGGTTCAGGTTTTATGTTGAGGGTTGTGTTGTCTTCAAAAGTTATGGCTAGAGGTATAAGATTGATGATTTCAGAAGTGGGGTTTGTTGTTTCATCAGTTGCCATCTGAGAGAAGTGGTTGGTAAAACAGTCTTTAACCTCTTGATACTCAGTGATCCAGTTTCCCTCCTCATTTTGGATAGATTCTATTTTATTCCTTCTTGTTCTGCTTTTAGTGGCTCTGTGGAAGTAACTAGTGTTCTGATCTCCCAGCTTGATGAGTTGATCCCTGCTCTTAGTTTTCCAGAATTGCTCTTCTATGTCTTGCCAATTTTTGAGTTGTTTTCTAGCATCAGCTAGGGCATGTCCTATGTCTGCTCTGAAGTAGTGAGTATGCATCCAATTTAAGTGTTGCTTGCATTCTTTAATGTTGATTTTGATGTTTCCATAAACTTCCTTGTTCCAGAATCTGATTTGAAGTTTAATGTCTTTAAGTTTTCTGGCAATTGAGAAAGCACTTGAACCAGGAGTGACCTTTATCCAACATTCAGCAATGATTTTTCTGCAATCATCATGATCTAACCAGGGACCAAAGAATTTGAATGGAATCTTACCATTCTTCCAGTGAGGATTAGAATTTAAAAGGATGAGATGATGATCAGAGCCAATGGCTAGCATATTTGTAATACTGGTGTTTGGATAGATGTCAAGCCAGTTATCATTGGCTAGAACTCTATCCAGTCTTTGTTCAGTAAGAGTAAGACCTTTTCTTTTGTTTGACCAAGTGAAAGGACAACCATTACTAGTTCCAAATCAGGTTTTTAGGACACTTGATGTTCGCGGAATACGACAGTTTCCATAAGTCCTTAAATGTTTTACAGTACGAATCTGTCGAAAAGTTTTTATCTGATATATAACAGTAGGAATCTGTCATTTTATTTTGTTTCTATTTACCCCCGTTCCATTTTAAGTTCCACCCCATCAAATAAAAAATGAATAATAATTGAAACCAATTAAATTTTCAGATTTATTTTGGACCCTTGATAAAAGTGATCCTACGGCCAACTCAAAATACCTTACTCATATTTTATATTTAAATCTCAGGAATTTAGGGGTGCATATTTACTTTCTTGTGCCAAAAGAGCAGGCAAACTATAATCTCCAATATCCTAAGAAAAGGTCGGTGCTCTTAAAAACGAGAATGGACAAAACCACTGCAGCCAATGTACAAGATGTAGAAAGAACAAAAAATAGTCACTAATTGTTAGTAATTTCACCGAAGCTGCCGAATGCTTCCTCATCTCAGCAATATTTACAACAGCATGATCACGAGGCTTGGGACAATCTGGCAGTGCATGAACTGTAATTGAAACATGGAGAAGCCTTCACTGGTTCCAAATCCATACACAAAAATACTTGTTTAATTAGTTTGAATCTAATTACAAATGTACTTGGTTCACTTCCTAAAACCAAATGACCCTAAGTATACCAGAACCATCAAGAACAGTGAGTGATAAGCCAAAAATGTTCAGCATGATTCATGAAAGCCCAATAATTTAATAATTACGTCCAACAAATACCAAAATTCTTATGTCACATATGTTATGAAAACTAAACTTCAGAATTCTTTTGGAATATGTATCACACATCGAACAAAAGTAAACAGTCAAGTAAACAATAAAAATATGCATTTCTTTCTTATGCGCACAAACTTTAATCTCCTAGAAGAGAAAGGAAAACATTAATGTTCGATAAGCCAATACGGTTAAAGCATGATATTCAAAAAAGTGTAGTGTAAACTGTTATCAACTTCGGTCAAACCATACTGGCTATTAACAGAGTTTATATACTCTCAAATCTGGCATTGGCTCGTTAATTAACCAATGGTATTTAAACCTAATCAAGTCTAACTCATATGAAAAAATGCTATCTTTTTTCACATTTCATTAAAAGAAAATAACTCATGCCAGGTCTAATTAGCTCAAAGCCTCAAACTATCAAAAAATTGAAACCGAATTCATGCCAAGATACGGAAAAACGTTACATGAGAGCCAGAGCTAGTAAAATTAAAGTTAACACGTTTAGTCACATTTTTTGCACAACAAATCTTCTGAATTAAACCATCCCATCATTTTAGAAGAAAACCTATGGATTGTTTCTTCTTATCCGGTTTCAAATGTCTGGATGTTAGTTCTAAACATTTTCGAGACTTCCTTTTATGAAGTGACCAGTCCTCTATCAATCATGATATTACTGATATCTTCAGTATATCCCCGGTTCTGTTCAACATTTTCTTCTAACATTTTGACAAGTACCGAGTAGTACTCTTCAGTATCTTCTATAAGAGTATTTAAAATATTTGAGACATTAACTGAATCACCCATTGAATTCAATTCTTATAGGTTGGATCTCACCAAAAACAAATTGTTAGATCTTTTCGTGTTTGCCTGCTCCGATACCAATTGAAAAGACGAGGGTACCCAAATACACCACAATCTTTAAATTATCCACCTATAAGTTCTCTTACCGAAAGTGATTGTCTATGAAAAAAATCGAGACAATACGACAAATCGGTATTCACACTTTGTGTGATCGTCTATGGATACAAGATCGAGAAAATAGAACAATCAAAGTGTGATTACTTGATAATAGGTTCGGACTTAACCAAACTCTATAGGATGATCACTATCAAGTAATACAAGGTTAACGTTTGTGTATTTTACTTCTTATTATAATAAACAATTATAATTAGAATATGATGATGTGCATCAAGAATTAGTTTGCACATTGTTCCATATATGAAACGTGCAAAGATGATGATGTGCATCGGGAAAAACACGTTCTATCTCCCACATCAATGATTGCTCCTTATCCGTGATCAATACCTTAGGAGTATAACCTTCTTGGTACAATAACTTTACCTTTCCTAATGCCCACAAATAACTCTTCTTTGCCTCGTGTCTCAATAAACAAAAACCGACACTCAATGGTGCCTTTGTAGACGTTTCCCCCCACAAAATTCAGCATCAACATATTGTACTTATTTGTTTTATAGGTGCCATCCATGAAAAGGATTTTATGAAAGCATCTCGCCAACCTTACAAATTCCGTATGAGCAATGAAAATGTGTATCACCTCCTTTTTCCTATTTACGTCATAGGCTACCGAGTACTTTGCCTTTTCCGCCAAATACAATAGTTGTTGCATAAGTAATCTATATTTCCATTCCTCATTCCTAATTTTTTCTCTTTCATTGTAGATGGTAGACAATATAGATGTGTTATATTCATTTAATACCTTCACACTAGCTACAATATCAATAGATCTTGTTCGTTTTTTAGTCATCACTTTTACTAGTTTCTTTTCTTTGAGGTTGAGCCTTACTGGATAAGGATGATAAAGCAAACTCTCTGGGATATGATGGTTATGATAACCAGATTTGACTTCACTCATATACCACACTTCCTTTTCTTCGTTGAATTTAATTGAAGTTTAAAAGGGCACCCGCACTTGGAGTGGCTCCACACCTTATATATTAAGATCTAGGCTAAGGAGTTAGATATGTGGGACTATTTTATAGTTTCTCTAACATGCTCCCCCTCCACGTGTAGGGCGGAGATTAAGCCACTATAACGTGGACCTCTGTGTGGGTGGATGGGCATCCCTTTGGGTCTACTTCTCATTCCACTCTCATACCATGTTAGAAGTGTGTGGGCTTCCAACTCAAAACCAGTGGAGTGGTTCCACACTTTACATATTAAGATCTAGGCTAAGGAGTTAGCTATGTGGGACTATTTTATAGTTTCTCCAACAGATACGTTACGGAATCAGGAAGTTAAAGAGAAAAGATCCCAGCAACATGAAGAGAGGTGAATCGGAACCGAAAAAATTCTAACCTAAGTGCACTCTAGCTGGTGTGCGTTACTTACAATGAAGGCTGTTTTTTTATGATCCGCCTTTAATTCAGTGAATGAAAACATCTATCGTAGGATTCAGCATAGAGCATCCATTGGATCAACCGATCCAATACGTTACTCTAGGAAGGGGAGACAGATCTCAGCCAATAATTAGAATTTCCTATTTATTCTGACCGCTGGATGACACACTGAACCCTCCAGTTGTATAAGCATAGATGCACCCCACCCAAAGATCTTTTCATATATGGTATATATACATACAGATACTCCTTTTTGATGTATGTAACTAATGTATTTACAGATTATAGACGTCTCTCTCTGTATATATATATACACTCCGCCGGAAAAGATATTTTCACAGTGTATATATATACATACTCCTCTTTGGTGTATATAACTATATGTAATTCTATTATCTAAGCCTAAATAATCATCTACCAAAAAGTGGTCGCCTAGGCGCTAAGGAGTAAGGGGACGGTCTTGGCGTCTCGCCTCGCCTAGCCTAGCGCCTTATACAACATAGGTAGAAGATAAGGATGTAAGAGTCCTAAAAAAAAGTTAGCCTATTACAATAATAAATAAATAAGTAAATAAAATTGTTGCACACCGGAAAACATCAAAAGCCACTTTTTTCGGCACATTGTTTGCCACCTCAAATCAGCTGTGTTAAATTAGAAAAACGTTTAAGTTGGCTTCACTCAAAAATGATTCATATGCATGGACCATTTCATTTACAGTTTCAGTGGATATTTGTGTGAGACTTTTTTCATTTTCATCTTACTATAATGAAGAAAAGGGTGCCTTTTCAACCGTCACTAATTTTGGTGAAGCCTTTCCTGATATTATCTATATTCTCTATTCGGAGGCGTTTTAGTATAAGTAAGACTTAATGAATCAAGATTGATTTTGGATTTCTGCGATGTATTAAATTTTCTTTTTCATTATGGAAGTCATTTACTATCAAGATCATAATCATAGTTTCATTGATCTTGAACAGTAGTATTTGAATTGTTTTGTTGGAGGTTTTGAATGGTGTAGAATGTAGTGTTTTCATGTTGAGCTACTGTTTGATACTAATTCTGTTCTGCACGTCTTCCCTGTTAAATGTTTGCATAACCTTGACGAGCAGAAAATGTTTGCTTGCTATAGGAGTTTACTGTTTTGGTTAACTTTGCTTGATGATTTTTTTCTTTCTTATGCAGTAAACAAACAATCTACTGCCATCATCAATTGAACAGATTATCGTCACACATTTGTTTGATTTCATCAATTGAAGTTTTCATATCACCAGCACATCTTTGTTTGGTTTCAATTCAAAACTAAACACTATCAGACCCATAAGAAATCCCATCTTCGCTCTTTCGTCAGTGATTTGTTAGCTTGAAGAGGTGAAATCGTAGCATGATTGCGGCTTTGTTTTTCCCTAAATCGAAACTTTGTTGTTCTTCAATTTAGTGCCTAATCTGAAACTGAAATTGATTCCACAATTTCAGCGCAAAGATTACGCATTTTGGGAAGGACCGATTTCTTTCAGAAGATTCCAGCTTGGTTATTGGTAAGTACACAAGCAACTGAATCCATTAATAGTATTGCAACTGAATCCACTAATAGCACTCCTATTGCCTTAACATCAATACATTTTTTACCGTTTGAATCCTTTTTGCACTTTTAGGCCATTATTCAGCTTCGTATTAGTCGCATGCCATGTGAGTATATATGCTTCTTAGGAAATATAAGAAGGAAATTGGTGTTGCACAGGCGATGCCCACTAATGTGTTAGTATTTTTACACCTAATTTTTGCTGCTTTAGAAGAATGTGTGGTTAAGTATATAGATACTAACTCGCTCTAAGAATAGCAGAAATACGACTGATTCTTTTCCATTTAATGTTAGTGGGACAAGTGTCAGAGACACTTTGAATTGCTTTGCTTCTTTTCTTGAGAACCTTTACTAGGGGATACAGCAGAACCCACCATCAAATTACATATACTAGGTGAGTAGGGATACCGTCAAGGAAAGCGTATGCTGGAATAGTTCCGATGAGGATGGAATGTATGTTAACATTCTGTGAGGACTACAGTTTAATTGGTTTATTGAAGAAGGAAATATTCAAATGATAACATTCTAGCTGAATCACGCTTATATTTCCATAGCATTCTTTAATAGAAGGTAATTAAGTTCGTTATGAGTCATTTATTTTTAAGATGGAAATGCATGTTTACATATTGCTTGAATTAATCGTCAATCATGCCAAGCTACACGCACTAACAGGGGTAGCAACGTTAGTCGCCAATAGCTCACTGAATAGATTGAGCGACCAAAGGTAACAAACAAAAGTTCATCAGTTGATATTTGGCCTCTCATGTATAGATAGACGTTTAATAATTGAGCTAGAGATTTGGAAGGGGTATGAATGTTTGTTTTGCTTTGGTTCGTAAAGAAGTCATTTGTGTATATAAAAACTAATGTGTATTTCTTACTGTGCTTTATACGTATAAGTACATTAGTGTTGCAGGACCCTTTCGGAATGTCAAACCACTTTTAACAAGCGAGAAGAGCATAGAAGTCTTTATAGCAATGGAAGACAATGAAGTCTTCAAGCGGCAGGAGCATAGAAGTCTTTCTAGCAATCGAAGACAAAGAAGTCTTCATTTTTCGTCGTATCCCAAGAAGCATAGAGCAAGCTCTAAAGTTGATAGAAACATCAATGGAGCACAATAGAGATCCAGAACTCGGTGGAACTCTTATAATTCCACAGCAAGTTTGAATTCAAGAGATAATCAATGAATGATATATTTTACAGGTTTAGGAGTGGAACAGCAGGCGTATAATGTGTGTGAAAGAGAAGCAGATCATGAATTGCAAAAACACTTGTTTGGGCAGAAAATGATCTTCACCACAAACAATCTCAATTGATGTTTATGCTCCATCTTCTCCTCCTGAAGACTCAATGGGGGTACCTGCAAAAGAAAACTCTCCGACGCCCAAGTTAGCATAAAGTTTATCACAGGAGTTTTAGGGTTTGATCGCATACCTTTTTTGGGATTTTTGTTATCCTTTTATAAGTTAGAAAAGTCTTTAGATAAGGCTCTTCTGCGACATATCCGTTCATGTTAGTTATCCAACCTTTCCATAGGCTTAGGAGATAAGTTCGCACATGAGATATAGACCAAGATTGGAGACCATAATTGTAGCTACAGTCGGCAGTATGATGGCAGCTTGGGCTGGCATCTTGAACTGGTAGTCCGGCCCTTGCCCCATATAATTTACATAGGGTACACATATCGCCCCCTCTTAACCCTTAATAGATTAAGGGGTTAAGAAATTTGAAGGTTTTATTTAGTTTTCCCCATTAGCTATGTAGTTGAAAACCATGTCGCCCCCATTTGCAGCTGTTGCAGCTGACTTGGAGTATGGTGTGTACTCATCATCACGCTCACGCTGTCCTGCCTCCAAAGCTTTTCTTTAATGCAAGTACATGTACCACTAAATCTAGTGCAATGGAATAAATCAATCAAGGGACTCAAATTCAAGATGGTTATAGAGATGGGTTATATATGTTAGGAGTCAATGGACGCAGATTTGTGCGTACGTGCCAGTGCCTGTGTATAAGTTTTCGCATCTGTGCATCTCTCAGTATGAGACCTTCCATGGAAAATCCAATGCCCAAATATCGTAGAAACAGGGAATTCGCAAAAACAAAAAGTATGGGACAAGAAGATTTTGAAAGAGATGTGAGTAAGATGAATTGTTGCGCAATTGATAGTGGTTGTAGGCTGACATGGCAGGATGAAGACCCACGAGATTTTATGTCTTCGAAGTGATTCTTCAAAGGTGAATTCCCTGGATATCGCATACCTACAGTACGGTCGATGTGGACTCAAGTTTGAATCCTTTAGCCATAATCAGAAAAGACCTAAGTTCCAATACATACCTAATTTTCGCCCCCACTAGCAGTTAGCTAATGAAGTAAATGGGTAGGATATGGTCTGACTTCTCAATATAGTAATCTAGACGGAAACTGTTATGGTTGATTGATGCAGAAAGCGCAGGTGAAGGTTCTGCGGCTGTAGATATATAATCACCCTCATATATAGAAAAGATGTCACCAACCTCATGGTGTAGCCTATTCTCAATGAAATGTTAGGTCTATCGTTGAACCAAACAAGATTATTACTTGGATAACAGACGCCAAGAACGGTATATGCAGCTAATGAAATAGTGAAAATGAAAATGAAATGTTAGGTCTATCGCTGAACCAAACAAGATTATTACTAGATTCTCAATACTTCACCTTCGTCAAACATAGATGAGATCATTCTTATTGTCATAGACAATACCACTCTCATAGAAAATACCGCCCAGGAATACCACTTCTTCATTGTCATGAATCCAGCCTCCTAAAAACTCCGGCGTCCAAGGACAGGGCAGCGGTGCTGTTCTTTCCCCTTGGGTCTGAGTCTTTTGGGAGTGTGCTGATTGACTCCCTCCGGCGACTAAGGACGGGTATGGTATCGATCTTTCCCCTTAGGTCCGAGGGTACTTGGTCAGTGGGATTCATGGTGGTATATCTCCAATCTTATCCACGGGAGTGATTGAGCTGTTGTGAGTTGTAGGGATGACTACATCTTACCCACAAGTGGGTGATAAGAATTTTGAGGTTTCTATGTTCTGGAAAGAGATTAAACCCAAAGTAACAATCATAGAGAGATCAAATGGGTATATAAACTCTTGTGTTATTCCGTTCGAGGCAGCGATATGGCTTCTCAAGATTATCAGGGAAGCAAAATCTAGAGGTAATAACACTGACAAGCCGTATCAATGGAGATTGCCTTTAGGCCATGGATCTGCTTTATTATTGATTGAGAGAAGCAACAGTAGGGGAAAATACATTGTTGTTGATTGGTTTACCGGTACTAGTGGTGAAAAGGTACATCACCTGGTGATTCCGGAAGGTTATAGACAAGAAGGATGGAGTAATTTTATAGGTCTGCTGCAAATGGGTAATAACAAACATGAGGATTTCCACCGGCGAGGAGCGGCTAACAACAAAATAGAATCATTGGAACTCAACAATGGATGGCCAGAGTTGCGGAATCAGAATCTTCATGGAGGAAATATCAAAATCAAAGGAGTAGGTGGGAATACTTCATATTTAACAATAGCAACAAGAGAAGGTCCAAAAATCTCGTATGAAGGGAGAGAGAGAACTTTTGATCATTGGGATGAAGTTATCATTTGTACGGTGGATCCAAAACCAATAGATTGGAGGATAGTGGAAGATCGAATTAAGGCAACATTCCATATTCAAGAACATGTTAAGATAAGTACTTTTTCTGAGAATAAGGGGGTATTGTTCATTAAATCAGTTAAAATTTATGATATGCTGATCAATCAAAAAATCATTGCTTTCTTAAGTGGTGAAATCAAGTTCTCTCGTTGGTGGCCATCAGTTAATGCTATCAACCCCTCCATTAATGATAAAAAAGGTATGGATATCTCTGCTTGGAGTACCCTTTCACTTATGGTCCAAAGATACAGTGGAAGCAATTCTCAATAAATTTGTTTCAATCATTGAGATTGACTTTAATGAGCTTGGAGGAATTAAAGTTCTTATTAATTGAAAAAACAGTATCAATGATTTGCCACACTCTGTGCCATTGATAGAGGAAGGTTTGGTGTTTACGGTGGGAATTGTAGTACAAGATTTGAAGCCGGTAAACCACTCCGGCAATGAAGAAGACAAGGGAAAAGAAGTAGTTTAGAATAAAGGTGTTTTGAGGAAAAAAGGAGTACATAGTACATCCCACGTGGGAGAGGAAGAGTGTGACAGAGGAAAGAAGGTTTGTGGCATGAATAAGAGACATCTTCAGACTAGTCAAATAGACCCGAAAGGACACGTTGATGTGATTACTCAAGGAAATATAGATAAGATCCAGGAGGACCAACTAAATAAAAGAATTCGACCGAATGCGTACTATGATAGGAAAAAGGCAAGGAAAAGAGAAATAAAGTGAAAAAGAGAAACAAGATCAGGGAAAGCAACACTACATCCGCACAAATTAAGGAAGCTGGGGCAGTCGCAAATACTTCTAAAGGGTTGAAGCAGCATTGGGTTATTACAGTTGACCGTAGAGTAAATTCGATAGGAAAAAATCCAAGATCAGTTAACTCATAAGAAAGACGAGGGACCTTTGGTAGAAGAAGACCAAATCCATCTTGGCATGGTGCAACACATTTCTAAACTGGGACCTAGTTATACATATTGTGGGCAAGCTCTTTGGTGGATCAGTTTAGGCATAGGGAATATTTGGGTCCAACTTCTGAAATGGAGAGAATCAACATGATGTCATCTTAGTGTCCTAGGTCTTATGCTTCCATCTCTTCTCTACCTCCGGAGACATCCAATCAACCATTGGGTGATGGAGAATTCAGGGATTGTTCTGATAAGGGGTTTCCATCAATTTTTATGTACAATTTACAAGACTCCATTGAGGCATTATCTAACCAGCAATTGCCGATAGAACATTATACAGATGATGACGAGGGTTTGGGTAGTGTAGTAGATGAAGAAGAATTCACTAATGCTATTGAGAAGGATGAAGAGTTTGAGAGAGATAAAAATGAAGATGTAGGAAGGGAGAAAACAACAATAGATATCCCCCAGATCAATCAAATTTCCATTGTCACCAATCCATTTGAAGTGTTTGAAGCAATTTCCTATCAACTCTAAGAGTCCTAATGCAACAGATATCGACGATCAACCCTTGGAAGAACAATACTGGACGTCGGGAGAAGCTGAGGAAGGCCGAGACAACTTGGAAACAGAAATAATGATAGATACAATTGGCAAAGAAAAAGAAAACTTAGCTCATCATATGATGCAGAAGGAGAAGACAGACCAATTAAAGGTTGAGAAAGAAAATTTGCGACAGGCAGTAACAAATGTGGGGATGCTTTTGGGCTTACCACTTAAGAGGATGGAGTGCATGGTAGAGGAGAGTATCATGGGGTCGCTAGTGTTGTCCATGGAGAGGGGGAAAGCTAGAATTCTCAAAGATAAAAAGGTAGATCAGAGTGGAATAACATATGACAGTCTGATTGGAGTTCAACATATGCTGGAAGGGCCTTATGAAGAGATAGAAGACCTAGAAGAGTGTGGCGAAGGGGAGAAGACCGCAGTGAGTGAAGATGAGAGTGAAGACATGGAGGATGAAGCCGAGAGCTCGAGTATAATTAGAGAAGGTCTGGCTCGTTTCAACCGAGAAAAAAATAGGATTCAGAGCTTTCTTAGGGGCACAATTCCTGAAGGGTCGAAGGAGGAAAGAAGAAGAAAGGCAAAGGCTAAATGTCTCAAATGTTAGAGAAAACAATTGCATGGAATATACGGGGTCTAGGAGAAAGAGAGAAAAGGATAGCCATCAACTCCGTTCTTATGAAATGGAATCCTGATGTGGTTATACTTTAAGAAACTAAACTCCAAGATTTATCTATTCAACTTAGAAGAGAGGTTTGGTGTCACCCTAATGTGGATTACTGCTACATTCCTTCCAAAGGAACTAAATGAGGGACAAGTATATTATGGCGGAAGAATAAAATTGAACTCGTTGACAAACTGGAAGGCATTTATTCATTATCTTGTATGTTCAGGTCGACAACGTCCCAACTAGAGTTCTTCATATCAAATATATACGCCCCAAACAATAGGAAGGAAAGGAGAACTTTATGGAGGGAGTTAGGAGAGGTTATGGGGCTATGGAATATTCCTGGATTTCTAGGAGGCGACTGGAACGTTACAAAATCGATTGCAGATAGAAATAGAGCTAGAGGAATCAATCGGAGTATGAGGGATTACATAAGATTCATTTCCAATTTTGATTTGGTGGACTTGCCCCTTAGTGGTGCTAAGTACACTTGGTCTAATTTTCAAGATAATCCATATTGTAGCAGAATTGATTGATTCCTTATCAATCCATTATGGGAAGCCATATTCCCATATACTATACAGAGTGTTAAGCCTAGACTTGTGTCAGATCATACGCCTTTACTGCTGTCAACAACTATGATGAACGTAGGTGCAAGGCCTTTCAACTGGAGATTATATGGTTGGAAAGTGGTGACCTTAAAGAAAAGATGCAAATTTGGTGGAGAGATCTTAATTTTAGTGGGAATCCTGGCTATGTGTTCTGCAAGAAATTGATGGCAGTGAAAGAATATATTAAAGTATAGAATAAAGAGTGCTTTGGCAAGGTAAACAAGAAGATGGATGCGCTGCTCTCCCAGATACAAGAGGTAGACTTTGTTGACGAGGAAGGAACAACCACTCTTGAAGAGCGCATTAATAGGGTTAATCTCAAAAAAGAATACATCAAATGGGCAATCATGGAGCACAAAAGGATTAAAAACAAGACTAAAGGGCAGTGGATCGAAGATGGTGATAGGAACACTGGGTTCTTTCACAGAATTATAAATGGTAGGAGAAGAGCTAATAATATTTCTTGTTTGAGGATCGATGGATATTTAACAGAAGATCGGAATATTATTGGGGATAAACTACAGGAGTTCTATACAGATTTGTATATAGATCAAGAGGTTAGCAGGACATTTATGGAGGATATACAGTTTGAAAAAATAAATGATGTACAGAGGAAATAAATGGAACTACAAATAACAGAAGATGAAGTTGTTCTGTCTATTAAGCAGATGGAAACTAATAGAGCGTCGGGGCCTGACGGTTTCCCTATCGAGTTCTACACACACTTCTGGGATATTGTTAGAGAAGACTTCATGAGCATGGTTCGGTTCTTCGATGTTAATGGCTACCTGGGTTGGAGAACTAATAATACTTTTATTACTCTTATCCCCAAAAGAGATAATGTAGAGTTGGTGAGGGACTATAGGCCGATCAGTCTGATTAACACTTGCTACAAGATTATCTCCCATGTTCTCTCTTCTAGGCTTAAAAAGGTACTTCCTCACCTTATATCGAATACACAAATAGCATTTGTGCAAAACAAGCAAATCATAAATAACATTTTATTGGCGAATGAATGTATTGATTCTAAGTTGAAGGATGGATCAGATAGATGGTTGTTCAAATTGGACGTTGAGAAGGCATATGATAAAGTTAGCTGGGGATTCTTGGACACAATCATGATCAAAATGTGTATGGGTCAGAAATGGAGACGGTGGATAAAGACATTGATATCAACATCCCACTTCTCAATTCTCCTCAATGGGACGCCTGGAAATCAGTTCAAGAGCTCGAGGGGATCGCGACATGGAGACCCTCTATCCCCCTTTCTATTCACCATGGTTATGGAGGGACTTTTCAAGATGGTTCAAAAACTGGAGGTTAATGGGTTATATAGATGTTTCACAGTTAAGGCGAATGGAACACAATTGTCACATCTTTTATTTGCAGATGATACAATCTTCTTCTCTAGTGACGATGTGGAACAGATTCTGAATATTCGAGCTCTCCTAATTTGCTTCCAAATAAGTTCAGGACTTAGTATCAATCCTATAAAGAGCTCAGCAATTAAGTTCGGGGATACAAATTCTAATGATGTTGTTGAGAATAGTCTTGGTTGCAGTTTTGAGGAGCTACCTCTTAGATACCTAGGGATGCCGGCAGGAGCCCAATATAGAAACAAGAATATTTGGGATTCAGTCATGGAGAAGACGGAGAAGTTACTACAAGGGTGGCAGGGGAGTTTTTTATCCTATGGTGGAAAATTAGTATTGATCAAAAGTATTTTGAGCGCACTTGATATTTTTCTCATGTCAATTTATTCAATGCGGCCATCAGTCGAGAAGAAATTAAACAAGATTATGCGTAACTTCCTTTGGGGAAGTGACACAACCAGAAATAAATATGCACTAGTCTCATAGGATACGGTGTGTTTGGCCAAAGAATATGGAGGACTAGGCATTCGACAACTGCGGGTAATGAATGATGCTTTACTATGCAAATGGTTCTGGAGATTCACAGCTGAAATTGATTCTCTGTGGAGAGTCATAATTACTGAAAAGTATGGGCTCACGAAAAATAAATGGGATACAAAGAATATTAGATCCTCATACGGCAATTCAGTATGGAAGGGTGTTAACAAGAGGATGCAAAAGTTCAAGGAGGGCATTATATGTCGCATTGGCAAGGGAGATAGGACACATTTTTGGACAGATCACTGGATTGGCGACAACACACTTGAAAAAAAGTTCCCTAACCTGTTCAGAGTGTCAAGGAAAAAAGTTCACAACATCGACAAGTTCTACTCAACTATTGATGGCATAATTAATTGGAACTTAGATTTCAGAAGAAGACTCACTGATAGGGAAATTGAGGAAGCAGTAAGGCTAACAGCACTCTTGGAATCAGTCAATATCAATGACAGTGAGGATACAAGGGTCTGGAAACATTCGAAAGATGGGTTCTTCACGGTACAATCCTGCTACAAAGCTTTGTCTACTAAACCAAATGTTGTATTTCCTCATAAGGCAGTATGGAATAGTAAGGTACCATCTAAAGTGAATTTTTTCACTTGGTTGGTACACCACAATTCTACACTTACACGGGATGTACTAAAAAAAAGAGGTCGTTGCTTGGTAAACAGGTGCAACATGTGCAAGATGGAGGAAGAATCAATTAATCATCTATTCTTACATTGTTCCGAAGCAACAAAGGTGTGAAGTCATTTTTATAAAGCTTTTGGAGTTGATTGGATTCAAGGAAACGATGTTAGGATGTTGTTTGTTGAAACAAATACTAGGATGTTCTCAAGCAAAGGAAACTTTATTTGGAACGTGCTTCCATTTGCCATCTGCTGGAGAATATGGAAAGAGAGGAACGAAAGAACCTTCAATGGAAATAAAACACCCATTCACAACCTCATATTGGATATCAAAGCTGACATCTTATATTGATCTCAACCTTGGAAAGTGCTGGATGGAGTGCGTTTTGAAGACCTAGTATTCAGGTGGGAGCAATTGGTGAGAGATTGAAAATTTTCATTATTTGTACTGGAATGCGCTGTGACTTGCTTACAGGTCACAATGGATGTTTTTTTTTTATTTCTTGAGTATTCTTTATTCTTTTATCAATATATATATATTTTTACTGATCAAAAGAAAAATAAATAATTCACCGAAATCAAATAATTACAAATTGAGAAGCTAACATGACAGAGACAGTCCCCTGGGTATTTGAGTTGCAAGTTAAATTAACATATGCAACCACGTCAAGAGCTACATGTCAGGTAAGAGTGACTACTTGCAAGTTGATTTGTGGAAGCCAAAGTATAGTTTCCCTGGTAGGAGATGGTTATTGCTGGATCCGTTAGATCGACTCATTCTTAAAGGCAGTAACAGTTCATGAAAATTTGTTGATCGAAAGAAATCATTATTGACTTTGTTATATAGATATTCGTATAAAGACATCATCGGGTATCAGATGCTTATGTATACGAACACGTGTATTAAAAATATATAGACAAAAAGGATGTGCAAACCAGTATCGCCATGAATCGAGTTTAGACATGATGGAGGAGAAGATTAAGATGTCTATTTTTTGAAGTTGATCTCCAGCAGATCGCTCGTAGCATAACTTTTGGACGTACAAGAACAACGATCCCCTTAGTCGGCGCCAAAAATGTTTGGGCAGAAAATGATCTTCACCACAAACAATCTCAATTGATGTTGATGCTCCATCTTCTCCTCCCGAAGACTCAACAGGGGTACCTGCAAAAGAAAACTCTCCGACGCCCAAGTTAGCATAGAGTTTATCACATGAGTTTTAGAGTTTGATCACATACCTATTTTAGGATTTTCGTTATCCTTTTATAAGTTCGAAAAGTCTTTAGATAAGGCTCTTCTGCGACGTATCCGTTCATGTTAGTTATCCAGCCTTTCCATAGGCTTAGGAGATAAATTCGCACATGAGATATTAACCAAGACTATCAGACCCATAAAAAAAACTAAACTATTAAGACCAATTTTTTGGATTTGCGAAAAGAAAATGAATTTGGGAAGAATAACAATCTGTAGACCCCATTTCGAGTAGGGGAAATTAGGCTCAGGCCCAACCCATGGATAACCCATAATATGAGGCCCTTAATTAAAAAAAATTTAAATCTAGGCCCCGAGTTTTTAAAAGACCTTGATACCCTTATGCATATTGTCAAGCCCATAATTAAATAAAATTTAAATCTAGGCCCAAAATTATTAAATCTAGGCCCGAAATTATTAAAATACAGTGCGAAGGTGTAAACAGAAGTTACACATGCATATGGCATGTGTAACCAGAAGTTACACATCCTTATGATACGTGTAATGCAAAGTTACACTTGTATATATATGCAAATAAATAGACATCAAAAAAAAACACAAAAAAAAAAGTTATTACTTTAATATTCATTTACAATAATTTCTTAGCATGTGTAACTAGAAGTTACACACGCATCTGTTTAGTGTAATTGAGAGTTACATATGTATCTATCTAGTGTAACTGAGAGTTACACATGCATCTGACTTGTGTATTCAGCGTCAACTCCAGTTCCAGCGAGACCATTACCACGTTTAAGCAATTAGCTTTTATGAAGTTATCTAAAACCTGAAATATAACAACAAGCAATCAGTATTTATACGATTAAAATGAACAGTACATAAAACAATGTATATTTCAGTTTCACAAGCATCTGACTAGTGTAGCTAGCGGTTACACATGCATCTGAATTGTGTAACTGAGAGTTACACATGCATATAACATGTGTAACTAGGAGATACACATTCATCTGGCTAGTGTAGCTAGCAGTTACACATGCATATGACTAGTGTAACTAGGAGTTACACATACATATTGATATGTGTACCCAAAATCAGTATGTGTAAGTAAAAGTTACACATCTAATTAACATGTGTAACTTGCAGATACACATGCATCTGAATTATGTAACTAGGAGTTACACATGCATCTGACTTAGATATGTCAACATAAAATCAGCAAATCCATCTCTAAATGAATAACACTAGCAAAAACGAGAGGTGACTATCAAGCAATTACCAGTCATAAAATAATACAGTTAACCTTGCAAGTGAATGAGAAGCTCTTAATTAAGATATCATTGCTTCAGCAGAAAGACGTTGTTAGCACTGTATTAACAGAAAGACGTTTTACAGCGCTAGTCTAGATGTACCTAAGCCATTTTCATATTATCGATGACGAAGGACATTTTAAGCAACAGAAAGTAAAGCTTCAGACAGTAATTATACTGGCAGAATAATACAAACACCTGGGAACCTTGTGCTAGCACATTAATATCGCAAAAAATGATCACACAACTGATTCAGCAGGGTATAGATATGAACCCAGGAAAACAAAATGCATGTGTAATCAGTAGTTACACATGTAAAAAATAGTTACACATGCATATTAGCATAAGTTACACATACAATCATCATGTTTAACTAGAAATTACACATCTAACTATTATGTGTAACTATAAGTATAACCTGCATCTAATTAGTCTAATCTGCATCCACTACTACTCCCTACTACTAGGACTTGATGTTCTTTTCTCAATTTCATAAATATAACCACTATAACATATCCCATCAAATTAGCATGTGTAACTATAAGTTACATATGCATATCCCATCAAATTAGCATGTGTAACTATAAGTTACACATCTAATTTGCATGTGTAACTAGTAGATACACATTTATTTGGCTTGTGTACCTAGAAGTTACATATTTAATTAGCATGTGTAACTACTAGTTACACATCCATAGTCTTCCAATGCTAGTTAAACGTGCAAATTGTCATGCATATGGCTTGTGTGATGTGCAGTTAAACAGATGTATGAGTTAAGTGAAACCATTCCAGACCTATATCCATATACTACCTTTCAAGAAAAAGAAGTAGCTAGTCGTAAGTAATCAAGAAGGCTTATTTCAAGAAGACTGACTGGTATTCCAGTATCAGACCAGAACATAAAAAAATATGAATGCATGACATAATATATACAAATCTTAGGTTTTACACATATAATTACCACATGTAACCAGCAGTTACACATCCAATTGGCATGTGTAACTAGCAGTTACACGATTTCCGAATTTTGACATTTTTGCAGCCTAGTTAGATCGAACTAGCTAACAGGAGAAATCACAAAACATAAGAATGTTCATAACATGAACCTAACCCTAACTTTATTGAACCTGTGTTTACCATGTCAGTTGCCGTGTCGATGCACAAACATGTATACCCTTCTATATAGTAAAATATTTGACCATAATTGTTATAACAGTGCTCATTATGTATAGTAAGTAAAATCCAAGATTTGATTCAACAATCTAAGAAACATGGCAACATCATTATATGAAAGAAGGAAAAGCATGAGCAGAAGAAAGATAACTATACAAGTAAAATCCCATATTTTCACCAATCAAAAATTGATTATTTGTATAAAAAAGGTCTGCAATCATGAAATAACAAGCAGTGAAGAACTGATAAAAAGAATTAAGGTTCAATACCTTAACAGATCAAGTAAGATCCACCACCATCACTATTGTAAGAGGGGAATGAAGTAGCTGAGCTAGAAATACAAGCTGAAATAATCATTCAAGAATAAAAAGTAAGTTCAGATTTTGGTCAACAAGCAAAAGTTAACAAATTTGAAATCAAGATAACGAAATCAAGATAAAACTGCTCTAAAAAACTACATCAAAATCAGTATGTGTAAGTAAAAGTTACACATCTAATTAGCATGTGTAACTACAAATTACACACCTATTCAGGTTGTGTAACTAGAAGTTACACATCTAATTAACATGTGTAACTAAAAATTACACATCTATTTAACTTGTGTAACTAGAAGTTACACATCTAGAAGTTACATACCCACTCCATGATCATAGATCAACGTATTATGTTGTTTGTGCAGTTGCTCCATCAAACTTACCAATCGATGTCTTCATATCACTTTCTTCTTTATTTCAGACCTCTCTCCTAAATCTTTCAATGAAACAAAAACATTTCTTAAATAACATTACACATCTTTTCACAATTGCTTAAATAACATTTCTAAGCCCGCGTCTGACAAACATTGTTCAACAGTTGCTAAAGTTCAGCAGTTCTTAGGAATATGAATCACAGATATAAACATATTATACGCAAATCAACGATGCACGAAGTAGTTTCTTCTAGCAACTAAAGCAATGATGATTTTCACATATATTTATATCAAATTGAAAGCATTACAAGTCCACGTCCAGTATTAACTAAACATAGGAGATAAAAAATTTGTATTCTCCACTACTATTAGCTCATAGACAGTTGAAGGGTTAGGAAAAACTGTACATAATAAAACTGAGTGCACCACCGAGACCAGAATAACATGTCATGTGATAAGGTACTGCTAGTCCTCCTACCTACAAACATCAATTGAAAAAAAAATAAATATTACTCTCAATCAAATACTAATTAAACCACTTTGACAGATCTTAAATACAAATTGAGTTCATATGAAAACACATACTCCTAAATCCAGCTATACATACCTGATTTATAAAATTGAATCCACATACTCCTAAATTATTCTTCAACCCAACTGAAAATCACCTAATCAAAATGAACAAAACAAAAATTAAATTATCAAAAACAGATCAAGATTGGTTCCCATAGGAAATTAGATTGTGATAAAACTAAATCAAAATTGAAATCGAGAATGACACTAAAATCGAAACGAGAATAATTGCTAACAACAACAACAACTAAAAAACAAATCGTACCTTGATTCTGTTGCTATTCTTCCGAAACAGTGATGATTCTTCTTGATCTCAGAAATCAAAAGAAACAACAACAACTTCAAATCAGAAAACCTAACATGGAGTAGCTTTGAAACAACAAACTAGAATCAATTGAGAATTCGTAAATTGATGATCAGTTGTTAAATAAATTTGAACCAAATCATTCAGATCTGTAAATCCATTGAACAAAAATCGATTAAATCAATTCCTGAGATATCTTCGAATCAACTGAAAAATCCATATTTAATCGACGTAGATCAAATCTATTTATTTCAATCGATTAGTTCATTGAGCTATTCAATCAAAATCATCAACGGAGATCCATAAGAATCGTCATATGAAATCGATGAAGCTAAAATCGTTTTCGTCTTCTCCGTTAAACTACGACGTTGACGATCTGAAACTGAAAACCTTAATACTCTTCGGAGCAAAAACCAGAGAGAGAAAGTGATGTTGATGTAGAATTTTTGTTTGGATAATCAGGATATTTGCTTGCAAAATCTTAGATCTAAGTTTCGAAATCATTTTTTCATTGAGAATTTCGATTAGGAATTGTTTCTCGGACTGGTTCTTCATCCGAGAGAGAGCGCTAAAGAAAATTAGAGAGAGAAACTGAAAAAGAAAAAGAAACCAAAAATGAAATCTACGCCTAGTTTTATAACTATATATACTAAAGGGCTGTTTTGGTATTATGAAGTAAATTTTTTATTTACAGGCCCTGAATTCTAAAGTTATGGGCCTAGAAATATCAAAATGTGAAATAATGGAGTTGATAGAGAAGGATCCATTTTGTGGGGCTTCTCTATATTCAACCCATATAGTAGGGGGTTATAGTATTTTTCAGTTTCGAGTATTATCCATCCCAATTTATACGGGTAAGACCCAACCCAAGTACCCACCGGTTATTTATATCTAGGACTTTGTGGTTAAGAAAAGGAATTGGGAAATAAATAGAAGCAGCAACCAACGTAAGGAAGGGGCAGTCTCCATCCGATCAGAAGTAATTTTCTTTGGATCTTTTGCACAGGTGAGTTTCTTATGTATCTCAGTCTCAGTTGATTTTATTTTTCTGTATTTCAATTTCAATTTCAATTAAAGTAATTCTAAATCACAATTTTATAGTTTTTTTTTGAGAATAGGTGTGTATCTTTTTAATTGAATCAGGCGTAAGTAAGTTTTTCTTGATTTGCATAGGTTGGTGAGTTTCATATACTCCTTCCGTTCTTTTTTAATAGGCCAGTTTCTATAAATAAAAGTTTCAAAAAAATAGGCCAGTTTCTTAATTGGGAAAATCAAATGTTACTTTAAATTTTTGGGACCACTTTTCTCTTAACTTCTTTTGGTGACAAATGTCATGTGGACCACTTCACTTTACTTCTTTTGCTAACAAGTGTCACGGGGACCATTTCACTTCACTTTTTTTATTAACAAGTGTCATGAGGACCACTTTCAATGATTAATTCTCTTAATTTCCTTAAATTTTGCTAAAAACAAAAATGGCCTATTAAAAAAGAACGAGAGAGTAGTTGATTTTATAAATTAAAGTAATTCTAAATAATTACCTGCTCTTGGAGTTTTTGAAATTAGGTTATTAATTGAATCGGTGGTGAGGTTTGATCTTAATTAGCTAGCTAGGGTTCTTAATTGGTTAAATTTCGCCCTATTTCAGTTTCAGTAGTTAAAGATGAACAAATTACAAAGAAAAACACTTTCAGCCCGTCTTGATGACAAGTCCGTAGAAGATATACTTGTCAACCTTCCTGTGGACACACGAACTACGCGGGGTCCGAATGCCCGCAATCAATTGTTAAAGTCTAAAGAGATTACGATGATGATACCCTGATGTGGGTTCATTGGCTCAAAACCCACGGGTTTATCATGGCCTCCTCCAACTTCCCCGTGCGTATCGATTATGCATGGGGTACAAATATAAAAGGAAAGCAACATATATAAGCAAATGCATGCGGAACTAAATGAATGTAAAGTGCTGAAATGTAAATAAGACCAAGGTTTACGTGGTTCAGCACTAAGGCCTACATCCACGGGGTTTGTTATTCTACTATATTATTCACGGTTACACGAATAGTTGAATGACTTGGGGTTTACATATTTCTCTCCACTATGGGATTCCTTACCTTTGCTATTCTCTCTCTCTCTCTCCTGATGTTTTTTCGATCCCCCTCCCCCTTTGTGGAGATTGGGTATTTATAAGGTAGGAACGTGGGACCCATCTCTGAAGACCGTTGGAACCTTATCTTCTAGTGTCTTGTGTCCATCACGCAGAGGTCTGCGTTTCCCCCTCGATCCCGCAGAAGCATCTTCGCTCGTTCCATAGGTCGGTCGACACGTGCGCTGCTCAGAGTGTTTAATGCGGGTGGTTGAGGGGTCTGCTCGTGTCAGACAAGTGTCTTCTGCCCCTGTCAGTCCGTGTCAGCTGACTTTCTCTCCACCGTTGATCTTAGCTCCTCTTCTGGGGATGAGATAAAGCAACTCCTAGGGGTTTATTTGGTGCTTCGCGACGCATCGTGTTTTGATGTCTTGGCTTGCATGCTTTCCACGTACCTTTCTGTATACACGTGTCCGATAGTGAGATATATGTGTACACAATTTGCCCCTTTTCTTCAGGCTTAACTGACTAATGGGTGCCTTGAAGAAAAACTATCATCGCACATTCTTCTCACTCCTAATAACTTCTCCTAGATACTTGGGCACGTCTTTTATTCGTGCATTAACTGCTTATGTAACGGGCACGTTTTCCTATTTCTCCCTTAATTTCCTCTTTTCTTTCGGGTATTTTAAGGATAGAGAGGAAATTTAATTTCATTCTTCCTAAACACTCTCTCAGTTCATTCTTCCTTTAAGTTTCCTGCCTGCCTTCATTAAACCTGTGACCTTAAATTCTTTGTCAGTCTTCATTGCACCTGTGATCTTAAATTCTGTCAGTCTTTATTGCACCTGGGATCTTCCCCTGTTCGTTTCTTCTACTTGCTGTTTTTGCCGGTGAGTTTTTCTTTTCTTGATTTCACTGTTTTATGCCGGTGAGTTTTTCTTTTCTTGATTTCACTGTTTTATGCCGTGTTGATTTGTGAATTTTCTGCTATTGTTGTTCCTTGTTTGTGATGAAGAACTTTTTCTGATGCTTGCATACTAGTTTGCCCCTGTTCTTCATCTTAAATTAAGGCAGCCATTACTTCGAGGGTGGAGTATTGAGATTGTATCCTAATTTTAGGGTTGCTATGTTATCGGGGTTGTATTGCTATGAATGTGTTTTTTGATTTTTGGTTATTGTGTGTAACCTGTTCTTGATTTTATTCTTTCCGCAGCCATGTCTGACCGTCCGCGGCCTACTTATGAGACTCCTGATTCTAGGTTGTCGAGATCTCCTCAGCGTCGAGAGTCTCAAGATGATGTTCGTCGGAGTCGAGTTTCTTCCGGAGCGAGAGCCTCGTCTTCTCGGGAAGAGATTCCTCCGATAATTCCGTCTGGCTCACTGAGAGTCTTTAATCACTCAATGGTGCGTCCTCGTGAAGAGACTCGGAGTACGCAGGCTCCTCCCCGCGCTGTTGCTTTTGACGTTCCTCCTTTACGTTCGTTAGTGCCCGAGCCTCATCTACGGTCTTCTCCAACTTTTAAAGGGAAGAATACAAAGGGCGTAGCTCCTGCGGCTGGATCTTCAAAGAATCCCCCCGTGAAGAGAAAAGCGTCTGAAGCGTTTGTTAGTTCATCCGGCCCCGCCGAGGAGGAAGAGGTTGCTCCCTTGATACGCAGTGTTTCTGTTAGCAGGAGAAAAGTAACCTTCAAGCATATCGATCTTGAAATATTCAAGGAGAAGCATGAGCTCCAAGCCTTCGGGGTTCGTTTTTATGCCCCCGAGGATGATATTACGTATGAGCTGATCTCTAAGTACAAATTCGATGAATTTCACTTGTTAACGACGGTTGGGGCCTTCGAGGCTGGTCTGATGCTGCCGTTGTACAAATCGGGTGATTCCTTCTACTACGACGTGCTCGCTAGTCGTGAGGGTTCTTCCACAAATACTCATAGCCGTTCCGTATCCCAATTATCGGGGAATTATCTCCGTGCCCTGAAGGAATGCTATCTGCGGAGTAAGGGGGAAACGTCGATGACCTGCTACGTCCCCAATCCCTTGGAGAAGGAATGGTACACTCCTGAAAATTTCAATAACTCCTTCGGTGATTACGTCAATAGCAGGAATCGCAAGCCGTGGAGTGTCAGCCTTCGGAATCTTCCTGCTCCTCGAGGCGAGATTCGTCTGTTAAATGAGGTCAGTGATGCCAATCTGAAGTATGTTCCTGGCACGGAGGCCTCCAATCGTCGGAAACTCTTCCCCGCGCAAGAAAGGATCAAGCGCGATCATGACTACGAGTGGCACGCCACTGTCATTGAGATAGTAGGTCCGTGGGCTTACGGTTGGATTCCCGGTTCCCGCGGATGGCGGCCAACCGAGAATAGTAAGCCGCGCGAATCTCCTCCCGCTCGCTATGGAGATTTCTGCCCCTGGCGTCTGAACTTTGCGGGCATGAATTTTCCTTATGCCCTGGATGTCGTAGAGGGAGACGAGGAGGATGGTTCCGGTGCTATACTCCCATCGAAGAATATCTCAGCTGCTCAGGTACGCAGATTGTAGTTGTGTTTCGTTTTTATAACTTCCATCGGACGGGAAGAATAATTCCTTTGTGGTGTCGGTTTCAAGTATTGAAGAAGACAAAGATTAGGCCGAAGCAGTCTTCTACTATGGTGGTGGGTGAGGTTGAGGCCCAAGAAGAAGTTACTAGTCCTGTGAACGAAGAGTTTGCCGAGGACGAGATTACAGATGGGGAGGAACGTACTGGTACCTCCCCTATCAATGCCGAAGAAGAGGTCTTCGCTGGTCCCGCCGGTGATGGAGGAAGGAACAAGGGTGTAGTGGCGGATGATGTTGTCATCGAGGATGTTTCCGTCCCTGCTGGTGATGTCATGGATACCCTCCCCACTTCTCAAGAATTTTCTTTCGATCGGATGTATTCCACGGGGGAGTTCTTTGACGAAGCCCTCGATTTTCCCGAGGACTTCTCTTTACTTTCCCCTAATGACAATTGGGATGTTCTTGGTGGTGATGGTAATGGTGATGCTGCTGTAGAATGTGTTGGTGCGGAGGAGCCTGCTGTGCATGTAGGCGCGGGAGAACATGCCAACGTTCATGCTGAGGGGGTCGAGTCGGTTAAAGGAAAATCTGTTGTTGACGCGCCCGCCGATAGTCTTCCCCAGTCGCCGATGTCTGAGGGTGAGGATGCCATCATGAGTTGGTTCAGGGAGAAGAATCTTCTGTTTGTCTCTCATCCTGCTCCTGTGGTTGTTGGGGAAAAGGAATCAACCGCGTATACCCGTCGTATGATGGAGATGTCTTCGAAGGCGCAGGTGTCTGAAGCCTGGGGAACAAGGTTGACCGTTCCCGAAGCTACCCTCGTGCCGGAGCCTCCTACTTCTGTTGCCGATATGATGGCTATTGCCGACGGGTATCAATATGGCTTCCCGCAACAGCGTGTGCTGGAGGTAAATTTTCGTACATTCTTGTTCGTGAGAATAGGACGCTTCGGTTGAATAATGTTTTGTCATTTTGATGTGTAGATGATGAGGAGCGAGCATTGCAACCACGTGCTATATCAGTTCTTTAAAGCAAAATCTCTGAAGCTCGAGGCTAAGCTTCGTCATCGGGAAAAGGAATTATCTGCGGCGGAGGTGGAAATAGAAGAGCTGAAGAAAAGCCTCAAGGAGAAAGAAAGACTGGGTGAAGCAGAGGCTGATCTTCGTTCAGAACTTATTGCAGTGCGCGCTGAGTTAGAGCAAACTCGTAGCCAAGTTTCCACTTTCACAGTTTTGGTTCTTTTCCTTCGCCGTTTGTCGTCATTCTTTTCTCTTAGTTGTTCTGTCTGAGTCTCCCCACCCTATGTTCAGTGGGTGGCATCCCCGAGCTGGTATGGCTTCGAAACGAAAGAGCTCGGCAAAAATCTCGTATTAGAGATTTGGTTGAGAAGATTAAGAGTGAGGCTAGGAAATGGGATGCTCGGGCTGAAGTATGGCGCGCGCGGCATGTTCAGATGGTCGACATGCAAAATCTGTACAACCATGATCGTGCTTTATTTGATGGCACACTGCTGTGGACCAGTGATAATCTGCGGGAATCCCGCGAGCGTACTTCCTTGTTGGAATCTAGGATTCAGCTATTGGAAGAAGAATTACAGACGGCGCGGTCCATTCCTCTTTCAGGGGTCCAAGATAATATGCTTGGTCTTGCCAGGGAACGAGATGATGCTCGTGCTGAAGTCTATGCTCTCAGCAATGCTCTTTCCGCGTCTCGTGCCGATGTAGCCCGTCTTGCTGAGTCTGAGAGGAATCTTGAAGTGTGCCTGTATAGACTCAGCAAAGGGGTCTCAGAGATAAATAAAGAGGTCGACCACCTTCGTCATGTGGACTCGATGAAGCAGGTAGAATTAGATGCCTGTCAATTTACTCTCACCAACCTTCAACTAGACTATAAGAAATTATCCGCGGAATATGATCATCTTGATGAAGCGCGAGATGCGGTTGTTAATGAATATGAAGAGGCTTCGGCTTGTGTCGAAGGTATAATCCCAATTCATCGAGTGTGATCTTGTTTGTTTTCTACGCTAACTCCGTGGTGTTGTCTTTTTCAGGGCTCGAGGAACGCCTTCGCGTCACAAATGAAGAACTTGAAAAGGCTCAATCTTCCTTAGCACAGCAAGAGGAACAAACCAATCCCTGTTTCTAGCGCCAAATTGTGGACACACGAACTACGCGGGGTCCGAATGCCCGCAATCAATTGTTAAAGTCTAAAGAGATTACGATGGTGATACCCTGATGTGGGTTCATTGGCTCAAAACCCACGGGTTTATCATGGCCTCCTCCAACTTCCCCGTGCGTAGCGATTATGCATGGGGTACAAATATAAAAGGAAAGCAACATATATAAGCAAATGCATGCGGAACTAGATGAATGTAAAGTGCTGAAATGTAAATAAGACCAAGGTTTACGTGGTTCAGCACTAAGGCCTACATCCACGGGGTTTGTTGTTCTACTATATTATTCACGGTTACACGAATAGTTGAATGACTTGGGGTTTACATATTTCTCTCCACTATGGGATTCCTTACCTTTGCTATTCTCTCTCTCTCTCTCCTGATGTTTTTTCGATCCCCCTCCCCCTTTGTGGAGATTGGGTATTTATAAGGTAGGAACGTGGGACCCATCTCTGAAGACCGTTGGAACCTTATCTTCTAGTGTCTTGTGTCCATCACGCAGAGGTCTGCGTTTCCCCCTCGATCCCGCGGAGGCATCTTCGCTCGTTCCATAGTTCGGTCGACACGTGCACTGAGCAGAGTGTTTAATGCGGGTGGTTGAGGGGTCTGCTCGTGTCAGACAAGTGTCTTCTGCCCCTGTCAGTCCGTGTCAGCTGAATTTCTCTCCACCGTTGATCTTAGCTCCTCTTCTGGGGATGAGATAAAGCAACTCCTAGGGGTTTATTTGGTGCTTCGCGACGCATCGTGTTTTGATGTCTTGGCTTGCATGCTTTCCACGTACCTTTCTGTATACACGTGTCCGATAGTGAGATATATGTGTACACAATTTGCCCCTTTTCTTCAGGCTTAACTGACTAATGGGTGCCTTGAAGAAAAACTATCGTCGCACATTCTTCTCACTCCTAATAACTTCTCCTAGATACTTGGGCACGTCTTTTATTCGTGCATTAACTGCTTATGTAACGGGCACGTTTTCCTATTTCTCCCTTAATTTCCTCTTTTCTTTCGGGTATTTTAAGGATAGAGAGGAAATTTAATTTCATTCTTCCTAAACACTCTCTCAGTTCATTCTTCCTTTAAGTTTCCTGCCCGCCTTCATTAAACCTGTGACCTTAAATTCTTTGTCAGTCTTCATTGCACCTGTGATCTTAAATTCTGTCAGTCTTTATTGCACCTGGGATCTTCCCCTGTTCGTTTCTTCTACTTGCTGTTTTTGCCGGTGAGTTTTTCTTTTCTTGATTTCACTGTTTTATGCCGTGTTGATTTGTGAATTTTCTGCTATTGTTGTTCCTTGTTTGTGATGAAGAACTTTTTCTGATGCTTGCATACTAGTTTTCCCCTGTTCTTCATCTTAAATTAAGGCCGCCATTACTTCGAGGGTGGAGTATTGAGATTGTATCCTAATTTTAGGGTTGCTATGTTATTGGGGTTGTATTGCTATGAATGTGTTTTTTGATTTTTGGTTATTGTGTGTAACCTGTTCTTGATTTTATTCTTTCCGCAGCCATGTCTGACCGTCCGCGGCCTACTTATGAGACTCCTGATTCTAGGTTGTCGAGATCTCCTCAGCGTCGAGAGTCTCAAGATGATGTTCGTCGGAGTCGAGTTTCTTCCGGAGCGAGAGCCTCGTCTTCTCGGGAAGAGATTCCTCCGATAATTCCGTCTGGCTCACGGAGAGTCTTTAATCACTCAATGGTGCGTCCTCGTGAAGAGACTCGGAGTACGCAGGCTCCTCCCCGCGCTGTTGCTTTTGACGTTCCTCCTTTACGTTCGTTAGTGCCCGAGCATCATCTACGGTCTTCTCCAACTTTTAAAGGGAAGAATACAAAGGGCGTAGCTCCTGCGGCTGGATCTTCAAAGAATCCCCCCGTGAAGAGAAAAGCGTCTGAAGCGTTTGTTAGTTCATTCGGCCCCGCCGAGGAGGAAGAGGCTGCTCCCTTGATACGCAGTGTTTCTGTTAGCAGGAGAAAAGTAACCTTCAAGCATATCGATCTTGAAATATTCAAGGAGAAGCATGAGCTCCAAGCCTTCGGGGTTCGTTTTTATGCCCCCGAGGATGATATTACGTATGAGCTGATCTCTAAGTACAAATTCGATGAATTTCACTTGTTAACGACGGTTGGGGCCTTCGAGGCTGGTCTGATGCTGCCGTTGTACAAATCGGGTGATTCCTTCTACTACGACGTGCTCGCTAGTCGTGAGGGTTCTTCCACAAATACTCATAGCCGTTCCGTATCCCAATTATCGGGGAATTATCTCCGCGCCCTGAAGGAATGTTATCTGCGGAGTAAGGGGGAAACGTCGATGACCTGCTACGTCCCCAATCCCTTGGAGAAGGAATGGTACACTCCTGAAAATTTCAATAACTCCTTCGGTGATTACGTCAATAGCAGGAATCGCAAGCCGTGGAGTGTCAGCCTTCGGAATCTTCCTGCTCCTCGAGGCGAGATTCGTCTGTTAAATGAGGTCAGCGATGCCACGCTGAAGTATGTTCCTGGCACGGAGGCGTCCAATCGTCGGAAACTCTTCCCCGCGCGAGAAAGGATCAAGCGCGATCATGACTACGAGTGGCACGCCACTGTCATTGAGATAGTAGGTCCGTGGGCTTACCTGTTGGATTCCCGGTTCCCGCGGATGGCGGCCAACCGAGAATAGTAAGCCGCGCGAATCTCCTCCCGCTCGCTATGGAGATTTCTGCCCCTGGCGTCTGAACTTTGCGGGCATGAATTTTCCTTATGCCCTGGATGTCGTAGAGGGAGACGAGGAGGATGGTTCCGGTGCTATACTCCCATCGAAGAATATCTCAGCTGCTCAGGTACGCAGATTCTAGTTGTGTTTCGTTTTTATAACTTCCATCGGACGGGAAGAATAATTCCTTTGTGGTGTCGGTTTCAGGTATTGAAGAAGAAAAAGATTAGGCCGAAGCAGTCTTCTACTATGGTGGTGGGCGAGGTTGAGGCCCAAGAAGAAGTTACTAGTCCTGTGAACGAAGAGTTTGCTGAGGACGAGATTACAGATGGGGAGGAACGTACTGGTACCTCCCCTATCAATGCCGAAGAAGAGGTCTTCGCTGGTCCCGTCGGTGATGAAGGAAGGAACAAGGGTGTAGTGGCGGATGATGTTGTCATCGAGGATGTTTCCGTCCCTGCTGGTGATGTCATGGATACCCTCCCCACTTCTCGAGAATTTTCTTTCGATCGGATGTATTCCACGGGGGAGTTCTTTGACGAAGCCCTCGATTTTCCCGAGGACTTCTCTTTACTTTCCCCTAATGACGATTGGGATGTTCTTGGTGGTGATGGTAATGGTGATGCTGCTGTAGAAGGTGTTGGTGCGGAGGAGCCTGCTGTGCATGTAGGCGCGGGAGAACATGCCAACGTTCATGCTGAGGGGGTCGAGTCGGTCAAAGAAAAATCTGTTGTTGACGCGCCCGCCGATAATCTTCCCCAGTCGCCGATGTCTGAGGGTGAGGATGCCATCATGAGTTGGTTTAAGGAGAAGAATCTTCTGTTTGTCTCTCATCCTGCTCCTGTGGTTGTTGGGGAAAAGGAATCAACCGCGTATACCCGTCGCATGATGGAGATGTCTTCGGAGGCGCAGGTGTCTGAAGCCTGGGGAAAAAGGTTGACAGTTCCCGAAGCTACCCTCGTGCCGGAGCCTCCTACTTCTGTTGCCGATATGATGGCTATTGCAGACGGGTATCAATATGGCTTCCCGCAACAGCGTGTGCTGGAGGTAAATTTTCGTACATGCTTGTTCGTGAGAATAGGACGCTTCGGTTGAATAATGTTTTGTCATTTTGATGTGTAGATGATGAGGAGCGAGCATTGCAACCACGTGCTATATCAGTTCTTTAAAGCAAAATCTCTGAAGTTCGAGGCTAAGCTTCGTCATCGGGAAAAGGAATTATCTGCGGCGGAGGTGGAAATAGAAGAGCTGAAGAAAAGCCTTAAGGAGAAAGAAAAACTGGGTGAAGCAGAGGCTGATCTTCGTTCAGAACTTATTGCAGTGCGCGCTGAGTTAGAGCAAACTCGTAGCCAAGTTTCCACTTTCACAGGTTTGGTTTTTTTCCCTCGCCGTATGTCGTCATTCTTTTATCTCTTAGTTGTTCTGTCTGAGTCTCCCCACCCTATGTCCAGTGGGTGGCATCCCCGAGCTGGTATGGCTTCGAAACGAAAGAGCTCGGCAAAAATCTCGTATTAGAGATTTGGTTGAGAAGATTAAGAGTGAGGCTAGGAAATGGGATACTCGGGCTGAAGTATGGCGCGCGCGGCATGTTCAGATGGTCGACATGCAAAATCTGTACAACCATGATCGTGCTTTATTTAATGGCACACTGCTGTGGACCAGTGATAATCTGCGGGAAGCCCGCGAGCGTACTTCCTTGTTGGAATCTAGGATTCAGCTATTGGAAGAAGAATTACAGACGGCGCGGTCCATTCCTCTTTCAGGGGTCCAGGATAATATGCTTGGTCTTGCCAGGGAACGAGATGATGCTCGTGCTGAAGTCTATGCTCTCAGAAATGCTCTTTCCGCGTCTCGTGCCGATGTAGCCCGTCTTGCTGAGTCTGAGAGGAATCTTGAAGTGTGCATGTATAGACTCAGCAAAGGGGTCTCAGAGATAAATAAAGAGGTCGACCACCTTCGTCATATGGACTCGATGAAGCAGGTAAAATTAGATGCCTGTCAATTTACTCTCACCAACCTTCAACTAGACTATAAGAAATTATCCGCGGAATATGATCATCTTGATGAAGCGCGAGATGCGGTTGTTAATGAATATGAAGAGGCTTCGGCTTGTGTCGAAGGTATAATCCCAATTCATCGAGTGTGATCTTGTTTGTTTTCTACGCTAACTTCGTGGTGTTGTCTTTTTCAGGGCTCGAGGAACGCCTTCGCGTCACAAATGAAGAACTTGAAAAGGCTCAATCTTCCTTAGCACAGCAAGAGGAACAAACCAATCACTTCAAGAATTTAGCAGCCACCCGCGAGGAGGCCGTTGGTGCTGCTTCCAGAGAAGTGAATCGGCTATCCTCGTTATTATCCCAAGCCCAACAGCGGACAACAGTTATTAAACATAAGGCTCGTTGTCAATTGGCTGAGGAGACGAACAAGATGCTGGAGAGGATAGAGCTTGGCCTACGGAATGAACATGGTCTCGTGAAGAACTACCCTCGTCGTCCCGTTCCTGCTGCATTGCCCAGCTCCTCGGGCCCCTCTTCTGGTGGGAGCGTCCCATCAAGTCTTCGGAAAAATCCTGACGACGGGACCGCCACCTAGGTAGAGATGGCAGCGTTCTGTAGGGTCCGCGGCATAATTGTGCTTTTTGTAACGATGTAAAAGGAATGTTTTTTGATTGTGTATCCTTGGCTTTGGCCGTTCACTTCTTGTAATCACCCTTTATGAAATGAATCCTCTTCTTGATATACCTACAATGTTTTTGTATTTTAAGTTTGTGAAAAATCAAAACAAAAGTTAAGTGTTTTTGAGTGCGATACGAAAGGAAGGTACCTTCGTGATCGTCTTGAGACCTGTCACCCCGCTGGCAAATCCTGGGCCAGAGGATTCCCAGACGGTGGGGGCCGGGGCAACGTTCTAGGATATGGGGCGTAAAATATGTACGCACCCATTCCGTCGACCCGTTGCCTTAAGATTGGTTGGGTATCTCTTTCTGCTGGGTGCCTTCCCCCTGGTCCTACACTTATGGATACTGATGGGGGAGCCCTGAGAGATTGTAGATTAACTACTTTCCCCAATATTGTAGGTAGATTCCACAGACTTGATAATTTGAAAGCTTGTTTAATTGATAAGTTGAGGTCTGCAATTCCTCTTCCAGAGATAGAAACATGTTGGGCGGGGAGGCTCCTTTCTTCTTCTGGTATATTCCCAGCAGATTCAAATCTGCGTTACTTCTATGGGAAGTATGGTTTGAGCCATTTAGCATTCCAAGGATGCCGGAGGACCTCACCTTTTAGATTACGAAGGTAGTAAGAACCATTACCCGCAATGTCGTGGATCATAAACGGTCCTCCCCATGTAGGTGCTAACTTTCCCCATTTCTTTTCTTGCTGATATCGTGGGATTGTTCTCAACACATACTGTCCCTCTACAAAATTTCGTAGCTTTACCTTTTTGTTGTACTCCCTTGCTAGTCTTCGTTGATAATTTTCCATCTTTTGCAATGCTACTTCCCTTCTTCCCTCCAAGTCGTCCAACCTTTCTAACATCATATCTGTTGTTAGGTTTTTCTCCCAGGCTTCAGTCTTCGTGGTTGGCATGAGGATTTCTGTAGGTATGACTGCTTCAGCTCCATAAGTAAGAAGAAACGGGGATTCTCCGGTAGCGGACCTTCGTGTTGTCCTGTATGCCCACAAGACATTGTGCAGTTGTTCGCACCATCTTCCCTTATGCTCGTCTAATTGTTTTTTGAGTATAAGGGCGAGGGTCTTGTTGGTAGCTTCCGCTTGTCCGTTGCTTTGAGGGTATAAGGGGGTGGACTTGTTCTTTCTTATTTTAAAGGTGTCGAAGAGCATGTCTATATTTTTTCCCTGTAATTGCTTGCCGTTATCAGACACAATTTCAGCAGGTATACCAAATCTGCAAATGATGTTCTGGAATATGAAAGTGAACACATCCGCGTCTCTGATCCTGGCCAAGGCCTTAGCCTCCACCCATTTACTGAAGTAGTCCGTGGCTACTATCAAAAATCGTCTCTTCCTGGATCCTTCGATGAAAGGCCCGACGATGTCTACTCCCCATTTTGCAAATGGCCACGGGCTATCGACAAAGTTTAACAATGTTGCCGGCGCGTGGATTTTTTTCGCGAACCCTGACATTCTTCGCATCGTCGGGACATCCTCGCAGCATCTTGTATCATGGTCGGCCAGTAATATCCTTGCGTTTTTGCCTTGTCAGCTAGTGATCTCATACCGCTATGATTCCCTGCGTCACCATAATGGATATCCGTTAGAATTCGATGCCCTTCTTTTCGGGATAAGCAGCGTAGTAATGGTCCGAGGAAAGATTTTCTATATAGGACCCCGTCCCGAAGATCGTATCTTCCCACTTTGGAGAGCGTCTTTCTAGCTTGCTTCCGATCCGCAGGTAGGCTTCCTTTGTCGAGGAATGCATGTATTGTCACCCTCCAGTCATCTTCATTGCTGAAATCTTCGTCTTGATTTGCTTTTGACAAGATTTCTTCATCAAAGTCGTTATGGATGTCTTCTCCTACTTGGTCTTCAATATATTCTTCCATCGTATCTTGATTGGTAGCGAAGGAGAATTGAGATGCAATCGAAGGCTCGTATACCCTTGCTATTTTAATACCTTCGGCATTTTTATCCCTCAACATGGATGATATGTATGCTAGGGCATCCGCATGCCTGAGGTCCCTTCTGCATAAGTGCCGGAACTTAATGTTCGGTATTTGTGAAGCCAATGTTTGGACCAATGCCATGTAAGCTGAAAGGGTGTCATCGTACACATTATATTCGAGCGCGATTTGCCGTATGACCAGCTGCGAATCAATTGTCAGCCTTACATCGGTTACCCCCATCTCTATTATTATACGTAGGGCATGTATGACAGCTTCGTATTCAACAATGTTATTGGTATGCTCTTTGAATTCCAATCTAAGTGCATGTATGATCCTTTCTCCAGTTGGGGTGATGATGACAATACCTATTCCTGCCCCTTCCTTATTTTTAGATCCGTCGACGAAGACTTCCCATTGTCTATGACTCGTAGGTTCGAGGATATCCATTGGATCCTTGATTGCTTCCTCGGCTTCTGGTATTCCCTTGATCTCTTCGTCGTTGTCTAGAGGGAGGTCTGCTAAGAAATCTGCCAGAACTTGGGACTTCTGAGAATGTTGAATTTCATGAATGATGTTGAATTGGTCCAGATGGGTGTTCCATTTGGCTATTCGGCCCACTTTTCCTGTGCTTTTGAGGACTGCTTCCAATGGTGCTTTGCATGGTACCCTGACGAAGTGAGTTAGGAGGTAGGTTCTCAGTTTTTGGGTAGCCCATACCAGTGCGAGGATGAGTTGTTCAATCTTAGTATAATTTATTTCCGCGGGATTGAGTGTCTTGCTGACGTAATAGATAGGCTGTTCTATCTTTGTATTGGTTTTGACTAATACCGCGCTGACTGCGTCCTCCGTTGCTGCTATGTACAGTGCCAAAACTTCGTCAGGGTCAGGTTTCTGCAGGATAGGGATCGAAGCTAGATGTTCTTTGATCTTTTGGAATGCTTCCTCGCAATCGGCGGTCCATTCGAACCTGCTCCCTTTCTTAAGAATATTGAAGAAATGTTTGCACTTGTCCGAAGACCGTGCAATAAATCTGCCCAACGCTGCTATGGACCCATTGAGCTTCTGCACTTCCTTTAGATTCTTTGGTGACGGCATCTCTACTATGGCTTGAATCTTAGCTGGGTCTACCTCGATGCCCCTTTGCGTCACCAGATAACCGAGGAACTTCCCTGAGGTGACACCGAAAGTACATTTCTCCGGATTTACTTTCATGTGATGCTGTCTCATTGCATTGAAAATATTCCTCAGGTCCTGGTGGTGATTTTTACGCAGCTTGCTTTTGACGAGCATGTCGTCCACGTAGACTTCTAGGGTTCCTCCAATCCATGGTTTGAAGATAGCATCGACCATCCTTTGGTATGTTTCCCCTGCGTTTCGGAGCCCGAAAGGCATTCTGGTATAGCAATAAAGGCCATGTGGTGTATAGAATGCTGTGTGTTGCTGATCTTCTTCTGCCAGGGCTACTTGGTTGTAACCAGAGTATCCGTCCATAAACGACAGCTCCTCGTACCCTTCAACTGCTTCAACCAGTTGATCTATGCTCGGCAGGGGATAGCTGTCCTTTGGACACGCCTTGTTGAGATTAGTAAAGTCGATGCATATTCTAACCCCTCCATTTTTCTTAGGAACAATGACCATGTTGGATATCCAGGTAGGATACTTGACTTCCTTGATAAATCCTGCGTCTAGTAGCTTCCGAAGTTCTGTTTCTACCGCCTCATGATATTCTGGAGCCACTTTTCGTATTTTCTGCCTGAACGGGGGTGTGCCCTGTTTGATGCGTAGTTCATGTTGGATTACTTTTGGGTCGATCCCTGGCATATCTCCTAACTTCCAGGCGAACACATCCGCATATTCCTTAAGTAATTTGGTTAAGGAATGTTCTCTCCCTTCGCCCATGATGGTTCCGATTTTGACCCTCTTCGGGTCTTCTTCCGTTCCTATGTTGATTTCCTTAGTGGGTTCCACGGGTGTGAACATAGGCCTTGGGTTTCCGAGGACTGGGGCGCTCTTTAATTGCTATTTGGCGTGTTTCTGCTCTTTGTTGATTGTTGAGGTACTTGTTTCCGAGCCTCGGACATTACCCTCTTTCGTCAAGCCTTTTCCTGTGGTTTCCTTAAGGAATAGTTCTACGGCTTTCTCTTGCGTGGTTTCTTGATTTCTTACTCTTCGGATTTTTCGCTGTTCTTCTTGCTCGTTGTTGATATGATCCTGAGTGGCCTGGCATTCTCGTGTAGCGATTCGATCTCCCTTGATCTCCATAATTCCCTCAGGTGTTGGAAATCTTAGGTACTGGTGGTATGTTGCCGCCACTCCTTTGAGCTTGTGTACCCACTGTCGTCCAATAATGGCGTTGTAGGGGGAAGGGGTATCCACCACACTGAATCGGGTATCCAGTTTCATGGGCCCTGCGTTAACCTGTAACACAATGTCTCCCAAGGGCTTCGTGGCCGCTCCATTGAATCCGTAGATGGTGTGATAAGAGGTCATCAACTGTTCATCATGGAGCTTCATCCGTTTGAATGCGTCATAGAATAGTACATTCACAGAGCTTCCCCCGTCTATGAGGATTTTTTTGAGGTTACACCCCGCTATTGGTAATGTCAGGACCAAGGGATCGTTATGGTCTTCCATATCTTCTTCGATATCCTCGGCATCGAAGATGACGGGTAATTCCATCCATTTTTCATGTTCGTCCACTGTTATCCCATCAACCTTATATAACTCGCAGCGATCTTCGAATTGCTTCCGTAACCTTTTTCCAATCTGTGCTGTGAGCGAGGGTCCTATGGCTGCGGAACACGAGATGGTGTTGATTGTTCGGTTTTCTTCCGGAAGTTGGACTGGCTTGGTTCGTTTGGATCTGTCCTCGGTAACCTCCTTCCGTATGTAATGTTTGAGCTCTCCCGCATCAATTAATTTTTGAATCATTATTTTAAGGTTCTTGCATTTTTCGGTCTGATGTCCGTTGAAACAGTGATACTCACAGTAATCTTTAGACTTTTCGGACCTTGGGGGCTGCTTTCCCTTAGACCATGGCCATTCTAAGTTTTCCCTCCCTTTGATCTCCCGCAGGATACGAGCATAGCTAGCGTTGAGTTTCGTGTAAACTTGGTCTTCGAATTTTCGGTCGCCTGTTCTTCGTTCATCCCTCCGTTCCTTTCTATCTTCGTGAGGTCTCTCATCTGAGGAACCCCTTTTGGCCCCATTGGTTTGTTCTGCTGAATTGGTGCGGTGAGACCTCTGCGGATATGCCCTCGGGTTTTCCCGTTGAATTTCTTCAAGTCGAGCGTGCTTCTCGATAATTATTCGGAGATCGCCTTCTGTCTTGGGCACGCTCCCGTGAATTTCAACAAATAGGGGACTCATTCGGTCCAAGCCCCACTTATAGCAATTGATGCTTACCACTGGGTCCACGCTTCCTATGGCTTGGCAGATCCTATGCCATCTGTTTGTGTATTCCCTCGTGGTTTCCTTGTAGCCGATTGCTAGTGAAAAAAGCTTATCCATCCCAGTGTTTACAGTCTTGTTGTACATGTATGTTCTTATGAATTTCTCTGCCAGTTGGTCGTATGAGTGTATGGAGTTTGGTGGCAGATTATCAAACCATGATAACGCCGATCCCTTCAAACTTGACGGGAAGTATCTACAGAGTACGGCGTCGTTCTGTCCCCATCTTGCTAGGACGCGGTTGTAGTACCGAACATGTGCAGCAGGGTCGCTGGACCCATCATAGCATTCGAACGTCGGGACAGGGCATTTCAGGGGAATAGGGGTGTTGGCCAAGCGATGCGTCAGGGGCGTGGAGTTAGCTTCTCTCATAACCTCTTCTAACCTTCCCCCTCCTTGTTTATTTTTCAATTGCCTGATCTCTGCCATCATCTCATCTCGCAGTTCCTCCATTGCGCGTTGGTGTTCTAAGTTCTTCAGATCATTTCCGTTTGATTCTCCATCGTCATAGTCCGGGTCGGATATGCTATGTCTCCTTGTTGCGTCTTCATTAGTCGCTAGGACGACTCTGCAGTCTTGGTTTGGCTCTGGTGCTTTGGAGCTTGCTTCATCAAGTTGTTGGTTGGTCTTTGTGCTTAGAGCAATCCGCTCCTTTAAATCTTGATTTTCTCTGGCCAAAAGTGCTACAGCTTCTGCGTAAACCTGTTGGTTCCTTCTCAGTTCCTCGAGCTCAGCCATTAGCTGGTGTGATTGGTTGGACCCCTGATTGGGAGTCCCCGCACGTGCCGCTACAGCCGTGGCGCCACCCTCCTCCATGGTCTGTACCAAAGGTGGCAGGGGTTCAACTTCTGTTGCTGGTGTTTCCAAATTGGAGTGAGCGCCCCTTTGCGGTGCCCGAGCCGTCGGTATGGTTTGGTTCTGGTTATTTGTTAGCGGCATTCCAAAGGTTAGCAGATGCGCGGGTTGGAATGTTCTGGATTCATCCACCCTTTCCCTTGGTTGGTTAAGTTGACTCATGGCGAAGGTATTGCTAGCCTACGCGGCCTTCGGGACTACCGCGGCTTCCCCGTATTTTATCGTTGCTGCTCTGAGAGCCGCCATTGCAACTGAATTAGCGTTCATGGGTGAAGTGATTTCAGTTGTATCCTGCCTTCGATTGGTCATTTTAGTTTTATCTCCTTTCTGCTTGCTTCGGGTGATGATCGGGGTTGTCCGGGGTGTTTCTTTTGACAAAGCTTTGGATTTTCCTGCTTCCTGCGTCTTCTCCATCACGTGCCTTTTTGTTGACGAAATCTAGCGTAAACTCGCCTTCTTTACTCACAACACGTTCTCTCTGTATAAATTTATTCAAACAGAAACGGGAATATCCGCGTGAAGCGGGTTAGTTGTCGAAATACAATTTTTCAAAAGCGGGTTTATTAAAGGCGATCTTTAGTATATATAAAAAAACTATGAAAACTGTAAATCCGACGGATTAGGACAATAACCCATGCTTGGAACACTAACTCTTATCGAAGGCAAAAGGTGGGTTTTTGAATATAATACTGTTGACGAATGATCTATACAGTCAAAGCTGATAAAATCGGAGCAATCGTATGCCAAATTAGAATGAAATCACAGGACAAGATAAATCTTTTACCGGGACGAAGTCCCTGTTTCTAGCGCCAAATTGTGGACACACGAACTACGCGGGGTCCGAATGCCCGCAATCAATTGTTAAAGTCTAAAGAGATTACGATGATGATACCCGGATGTGGGTTCATTGGCTCAAAACCCACGGGTTTATCATGGCCTCCTCCAACTTCCCCATGCGTAGCGATTATGCATGGGGTACAAATATAAAAGGAAAACAACATATATAAGCAAATGCATGCGGAACTAAATAAATGCAAAGTGCTGAAATGTAAATAAGACCAAGGTTTACGTGGTTCAGCACTAAGGCCTACGTCCACGGGGTTTGTTGTTCTGCTATATTATTCACGGTTACACGAATAGTTTGAATGACTTGGGGTTTACATATTTCTCTCCACTATGGGATTCCTTACCTTTGCTATTCTCTCTCTCTCTCTCTCCTCTGATGTTTTCGATTTTGACCCTCTTTGGGTCTTCTTCCGTTCCTATGTTGATTTCCTTAGTGGGTTCCACGGGTGTGAACATAGGCCTTGGGTTTCCGAGGACTGGGGCGCTCTTTAATTGCTATTTGGCGTGTTTCTGCTCTTTGTTGATTGTTGAGGTACTTGTTTCCGAGCCTCGGACATTACCCTGTATCATCAAGCCTTTTCCTGTGGTTTCCTTAAGGAATAGTTCTACGGCTTTCTCTTGCGTGGTTTCTTGATTTCTTACTCTTCGGATTTTTCGCTGTTCTTCTTGCTCGTTGTTGATATGATCCTGAGTGGCCTGGCATTCTCGTGTAGCGATTCGATCTCCCTTGATCTCCATAATTCCCTCAGGTGTTGGAAATCTTAGGTACTGGTGGTATGTTGCCGCCACTCCTTTGAGCTTGTGTACCCACTGTCGTCCAATAATGGCGTTGTAGGGGGAAGGGGTATCCACCACAGTGAATCGGGTATCCAGTTTCATGGGCCCTGCGTTAACCTGTAACACAATGTCTCCCAAGGGCTTCGTGGCCGCTCCATTGAATCCGTAGATGGTGTGATAAGAGGTCATCAACTGTTCATCATGGAGCTTCATCCGTTTGAATGCGTCATAGAATAGGACATTCACAGAGCTTCCCCCGTCTATGAGGATTTTTTTGAGGTTACACCCCGCTATTGGTAATGTCAGGACCAAGGGATCGTTATGGTCTTCCATATCTTCTTCGATATCCTCGGCATCGAAGATGACGGGTAATTCCATCCATTTTTCATGTTCGTCCACTGTTATCCCATCAACCTTATATAACTCGCAGCGATCTTCGAATTGCTTCCGTAACCTTTTTCCAATCTGTGCTGTGAGCGAGGGTCCTATGGCTGCGGAACACGAGATGGTGTTGATTGTTCGGTTTTCTTCCGGAAGTTGGACTGGCTTGGTTCGTTTGGATCTGTCCTCGGTAACCTCCTTCCGTATGTAATGTTTGAGCTCTCCCGCATCAATTAATTTTTGAATCATTATTTTAAGGTTCTTGCATTTTTCGGTCTGATGTCCGTTGAAACAGTGATACTCACAGTAATCTTTAGACTTTTCGGATCTTGGGGGCTGCTTTCCCTTAGACCATGGCCATTCTAAGTTTTCCCTCCCTTTGATCTCCCGCAGGATACGAGCATAGCTAGCGTTGAGTTTCGTGTAAACTTGGTCTTCGAATTTTCGGTCGCCTGTTCTTCGTTCATCCCTCCGTTCCTTTCTATCTTCGTGAGGTCTCTCATCTGAGGAACCCCTTTTGGCCCCATTGGTTTGTTCTGCTGAATTGGTGCGGTGAGACCTCTGCGGATATGCCCTCGGGTTTTCCCGTTGAATTTCTTCAAGTCGAGCGTGCTTCTCGATAATTATTCGGAGATCGCCTTCTGTCTTGGGCACGCTCCCGTGAATTTCAACAAATAGGGGACTCATTCGGTCCAAGCCCCACTTATAGCAATTGATGCTTACCACTGGGTCCATGCTTCCTATGGCTTGGCAGATCCTATGCCATCTGTGTGTGTATTCCCTCGTGGTTTCCTTGTAGCCGATTGCTAGTGAAAAAAGCTTATCCATCCCAGTGTTTACAGTCTTGTTGTACATGTATGTTCTTAAGAATTTCTCTGCCAGTTGGTCGTATGAGTGTATGGAGTTTGGTGGCAGATTATCAAACCATGATAACGCCGATCCCTTCAAACTTGACGGGAAGTATCTACAGAGTACGGCGTCGTTCTGTCCCCATCTCGCTAGGACGCGGTTGTAGTACCGAACATGTGCAGCAGGGTCGCTGGACCCATCATAGCATTCGAACGTCGGGACAGGGCATTTCAGGGGAATAGGGGTGTTGGCCAAGCGATGCGTCAGGGGCGTGGAGTTAGCTTCTCTCATAACCTCTTCTAACCTTCCCCCTCCTTGTTTATTTTTCAATTGCCTGATCTCTGCCAACATCTCATCTCGCAGTTCCTCCATTGCGCGTTGGTGTTCTAAATTCTTCAGATCATTTCCGTTTGATTCTCCATCGTCATAATCCGGGTCGGATACGCTATGTCTCCTTGTCGCGTCTTCATTAGTCGCTAGGACGACTCTGCAGTCTTGGTTTGGCTCTGGTGCTTTGGAGCTTGCTTCATCAAGTTGTTGGTTGGTCTTTGTGCTTAGATCAATCCGCTCCTTTAAATCTTGATTTTCTCTGGCCAAAAGTGCTACAGCTTCTGCGTAAACCTGTTGGTTCCTTCTCAGTTCCTCGAGCTCAGCCATTAGTTGGTGTGATTGGTTGGACCCCTGATTGGGAGTCCCCGCACGTGCCGCTACAGCCGTGGCGCCGCCCTCCTCCATGGTCTGTACTAAAGGTAGCAGGGGTTCAACTTCTGTTGCTGGTGTTTCCAAATTGGAGTGAGCGCCCCTCTGCGGTGCCCGAGCCGCCGGTATGGTTTGATTCTGGTTATTTGTTAGCGGCATTCCAAAGGTTAGCAGATGCGCGGGTTGGAATGTTCTGGATTCATCCACCCTTTCCCTTGGTTGGTTAAGTTGACTCATGGCGAAGGTATTGCTAGCCTCCGCAGCCTTCGGGACTACCGCGGCTTCCCCGTATTTTATCGTTGCTGCTCTGAGAGCCGCCATTGCAACAGAATTAGCGTTCATGGGTGAAGTGATTTCAGTGGTATCCTGCCTTCGATTGGTCATTTTAGTTTTATCTCCTTTCTGCTTGCTTCGGGTGATGATCGGGGTTGTCCGGGGTGTTTCTTTTGACAAAGCTTTGGATTTTCCTGCTTCCTGCGTCTTCTCCATCACGTGCCTTTTTGTTGACGAAATCTAGCGTAAACTCGCCTTCTTTACTCACAACACGTTCTCTCTGTATAAATTTATTCAAACAGAAACGGGAATATCCGCGTGAAGCGGGTTAGTTGTCGAAATACAATTTTTCAAAAGCGGGTTTATTAAAGGCGATCTTTAGTATATAAAAAAAAACTGTGAAAATTGTAAATCCGACGGATTAGGACAATAACCCATGCTTGGAACACTAACTCTTATCGAAGGCAAAAGGTGGGTTTTTGAATATAATACTGTTGACGAATGATCTATACAGTCAGAGCTGATAAAATCGGAGCAATCGTATGCCAAATTAGAATGAAATCACAGGACAAGATAAATCTTTTACCGGGACGAAGTCCCTGTTTCTAGCGCCAAATTGTGGACACACGAACTACGCGGGGTCCGAATGCCCGCAATCAATTGTTAAAGTCTAAAGAGATTACGATGATGATACCCTGATGTGGGTTCATTGGCTCAAAACCCACGGGTTTATCATGGCCTCCTCCAACTTCCCCGTGCGTAGCGATTATGCATGGGGTACAAATATAAAAGGAAAGCAACATATATAAGCAAATGCATGCGGAACTAAATGAATGTAAAGTGCTGAAATGTAAATAAGACCAAGGTTTACGTGGTTCAGCACTAAGGCCTACATCCACGGGGTTTGTTGTTCTACTATATTATTCACGGTTACACGAATAGTTGAATGACTTGGGGTTTACATATTTCTCTCCACTATGGGATTCCTTACCTTTGCTATTCTCTCTCTCTCTCCTGATGTTTTTTCGATCCCCCTCCCCCTTTGTGGAGATTGGGTATTTATAAGGTAGGAACGTGGGACCCATCTCTGAAGACCGTTGGAACCTTATCTTCTAGTGTCTTGTGTCCATCACGCAGAGGTCTGCGTTTCCCCCTCGATTCCGCGGAAGCATCTTCGCTCGTTCCATAGGTCGGTCGACACGTGCACTGCTCAGAGTGTTTAATGCGGGTGGTTGAGGGGTCTGCTCGTGTCAGACAAGTGTCTTCTGCCCCTGTCAGTCCGTGTCAGCTGACTTTCTCTCCACCGTTGATCTTAGCTCCTCTTCTGGGGATGAGATAAAGCAACTCCTAGGGGTTTATTTGGTGCTTCGCGACGCATCGTGTTTTGATGTCTTGGCTTGCATGCTTTCCACGTACCTTTCTGTATACACGTGTCCGATAGTGAGATATATGTGTACACACTTCCTGTCAAGTCTCTTATGCGGTTTAAGTGTGTATCCAAAAGTTGGAAGTCATTCATTGAGGAGGATTCAGCTTTCATCCAGTCGCATCTGAGTCGATCAAAAGCACGTCCTCCTCAACTTCTCATCAAGATGTGTGAATCCATATGTTTCCATTCTCCCAAGGATCATTGTCACGGCTACTTTAAAGGTGGATTGTTTTTTCCTCATAAGGTGACAATTCCATGGTGCCGTGGTGCCGTGGTGCCATGTTAAACCCCATCCATGGGTTGTTCTGTATTGTTGACGCCTCAAACGGAGTTACTCGCGTATGCAACCTCAACACTGGGAAAACTACTCCATGGGCACAGTCATCCACACAACTACGGGGTGGTAGTCTCGAGATTTCTCAGGTTTATGGATTTGGTTTTGATCCTTTGACTAACAAATACAAAATAATGTGTGTCTGGGAGTTACCTGCTAGGTGTGTTGAGTACGAGGGGAGGGGAGGGGAGGGGAGGGGAGGAGAGGAGTTGACTTTATTTGTGAAGTTTTTACGGTGGGAGAAAATCAATGGAGAAAAATAGATGAGGTGCCACCAGTTAGGTTAGTTGGACCCGCCGTTTATGCAAATGGTTCGATTTATACGAGGAATTCTGCTTTCATGAATCTTTTCTCATTCCGTCCGGAAAATAAAGTTATTGTGGCATTTGATATTGGAACTGAGAAATTCATGATCATTCAGATTCCAAACTTCATCGTTGGTTCTTCTTCAGGGACATTAAAAGAATGTGGTGGTGGTCCTCGGCCGGAAAAATATTTATTACAGATAGATGGACGCATCGCTTTAGTGGACAGAGTAGACGCCCATGTCGTAAAATTATGGATATCTGATGATGATACTTCTAACAAGGAGAAGAAGATGACAACAACAAATTGGACCAAGGAAACCATATCACTTCCTCCTTCTTTCAAAGAAGGGTATATTGGACTTCATCCAGTTCAAGGAACAGATGAGATTATCATAAACCAACATACGCCGAACTATAACAGATCACGTCCAAGAACTTGTATACATCTCTATATTTATAATCGGACTATGAAGAGTTCTCAAATGATTGACGTTACTGGTACATCACCGTATATGACATATCCATCATATGGTTTTAAAATGTATATGTATCACGAAAGTATTGTGCCTGTTCTTCGAAAGCCAGCTGCAGATGAAATGGGCGATCAACCTAGCAGCAGTACCACTATTTCAAAATCAGCTGCAGAACAAATATTACCCGATCAACCTAGCAGCTGCACCACTAGTTTGAAGATGGAAGAAAGCGCTTGAAAAGTTGTTGGGACTATTTGCGATTTTTATAATTATGCACTAATTTGGGTCATGTCGCGCATTAGAATTTCTTGGATACTGATCAAACAGTAATTGCAGTTTGTTTTGTGCTGCATGCTAAAGCTAATTACGTACCTGCTCCATGTATATTAATCTAGTTATAGTTGTGACAATTTATTCGGTCTTTGTTTAATCTTTGTGTTTTCAATGTCTCACTTCGTTATAAGGTGTAACTAATTACGCACTTGCTGTTTGCTGATGGTTTGTTGGTTTCTGGATGTTGGATCGAGGAAAACCATTATATGACATATCCGTATAATGGTTATATTTCATACCTACTCTTCTTCGATGACATGCAGTATTTCATACCTACTCTACATTGTCAAAGCACATATAAATCTTGTCTGGTTCTATGAGTTTCAGCGCGCAGGTTTGTGCCCCAGGAAAATGAGCTTGCCAAGTCTTTTTACAGTTTTTTTGATCGCTGATCACTGTATGCTCTAGTAAATATATGTCTGGTCAGAAGAAATGGTACACGGATAACTACTCCAAAGGTGTGTTGGAATCATGCTCGATCGTTTTCCGCAGGGCTGACAGGTTTTATAAGAAGTTGTTTGTAGCAATGTGTTCTCCTGGCAGGTGCTGAGACACACCAGCTTCTGATAGAAGAAGCTTAGTTTTCATTGGATGTATTGTCTAACCTCGATAAATAAATAAACTCCCGATCAATAAAAGAAAAAGAAAACGGGAATGTTTGGTGAGGGCATTTATTTATCGATAAATAACATTTATTCATTTTTAGAATATTTACTATTTATTTCGAATTTAATTTACGATATAGAACTGTGATAGGCGTGGAACATCTTCTGAACTATCGATCCTAAAGAGAATGATTAGGATATGGAATCATCTACTTGTGAATGAATTATTGAGTCTGTAATAAATGATCGAATGATTAGGATATGGAATCATCTACTTGTGAATGAATTATTGAGTTTGTAATAAATGATCAGAATAGGGATGGCCATTTGTCCCATCCAAATTCATCTCCGTGAGTACTCGTCCCGTTTGGGTAGGATTTTATCCGAACAAACGGGGATGGGGTCGGGTATGGATAATATCCGAAACCTAAACTATGGGATGGGGATGGGGATGGGGCGGGGATGGGATTCAAGATCCCCGCCCCATGCCCGTCACGTAATTTTCATATTTTAAGGATTTAGACTTTTATGCAAAAATTTGTATCGAATTTTTATACTTCTACCACTTAGTCGAGCTTTCTTTCATTTATTATATTCTTGATCGTATTTGTATATTCATCACTTTCTCTTCTTTGTTATGATCATACACATTATCTAAACGTTAAAATAGAGAAAATGATACAGATAATGAAATGGTTAACGTGGACCAAGATAGAATGAGAAAGGAAAAAGTAGAAAAACTAATAAATCATTTAAAGATTCTTTTATTCACTTTAAGATGAATTTCTGAATTTAAAATTTTACAATGCAATATTCTTATGTTATTATTTTTGTTTGAATCATATTTAAGTTTTGATTATAAACAAATTTATATATTAACTCAGTGCTACAGGTAATCCATGAAAAACCCGTCTCATATGGATATTCCTCATATCCGCCCCGCCCCAATTCATATGGATAACGGGTATGGATATATTTTTTATGAACGGGGCAGTGACTGGAATTTGCATACCCGCCCCATTCTCTCCCCATGACCATCCCTAGATGAGAATGATCCTATACCCTGTAATAATAGTGTCGTACCAAATGATCCAAACAGTCGACCCTTGGTTTTAGCAGTGTATACACACGCTTAATCAGGAAACTGTCGGCTAGAGTCCATGAAAAAAAACACGGCGAAGTAACCGGGGTGTTACATGCAGCCGTCGCCAGTGGACTAGTAACTATGTTGTCTCTTCCACAATCTTTTACTGGCAAGCCCAAGATCGTCCACGCATACGGTATTATTATTATTATATTATTATTATTATTATTATTATTATTATTGAATATTTTGGGTTGAGATTAATAATTATATTATTATTATTATTATTGTATATTTTGGGTTGAGATTAATCATGTTGGTGCATGGAAGGATTCAGTTTGTTTCGAATCGGTATCGAGTCACGAGTTAACTCTCTACTCAATTACTGGTCAACTCATTCCCAATTAACTGATTCAAAGGCTTGAATGTCATTTCATATGGGAGATTTAATGACACATGCACTAACGGAAGTTAACCGTTTTCTCAAAAAAAAAAAAAACGGGATGGAAAAGGCCAACAATATGACATTTAATAAATTATCAAAAAAACAGTGATACTTTCTTAAACATGAAATGGAAAGTATTGAACTTTATTAAAATCCCCAATTATATTTTCAGCAACATAAACCTTGTTTTAGGGCATATCAATAATTTCAAGGCATGCAAAATAGTTTTTCATCCTAGGTGATCTTTTAAGGGATACTTATTGGGTAGTTCAGTTACCTATATACCTTCAATTGTAAAAATCTATCCTTACCATAATATAGAAACCTAAAATATAAAATCAAAAAACTGAATCCACTATCACCTAAAATATTCTTACCATAATTGTAAAAAATCTATCCTTACCTATTGGGTAGTTCAATTACCTATATACCTTCGAGGAGTATTACTCGAAACTCTCTGAAATCGTTAAGCCTTATGTGTTATCTACCGGCGACGTGGATGCAGATGGTAATTGTGGTTATCACGTTGCATCGGAACAAATATGATATATAAGTTTGGCGGACGATGAGAACCTAACCCAATGTCAATACTTTAGAAAGATGATGGCCTTGCGCTTACAAGAAGACAAGGAATTTTACATATCGATGATGAAGGAAGGAAAAACAAGACAAGACAAAAAAGTATTTTTTGAAAAAATGGTTGCTAGAGTTCAAGGGCCAAAGGGGAATGGACCAATTACCCGAAAGTATTGGATGTGTATGCCTTTATCTGGTCATCTCTTGGTGGTAACGTGGAGTTGCGTTGTTCATCTACTTCGTAAGGGATCATGCTATACGTACGCACCAAAATACACCATTTGGGATGAATCGCTTGAGGATCGGAGAATTGTTTTATTCAACAATAACAACATATATTATGTCGGTCTTAGAGTACGTGATGATTGTCCATTACCACCGGTATATAGGCTTCATGAGGACTCGGAGGTCACCAAGGAATGGCTAAAAAAATAGGATCCCGGATCAATTCGATGGACTCCATTTGTTGGAATGAGTATTTTCCTTATGTTAAAAACTTGATCTATCGGATGCTTAAATTTTGTCGCTTTCTTATATTGTATTTTGCAAACTTGAACCAAGCTTAATGAATGAAAGTGATTTTCTTTTTTGGGTACCTTGGGGTCATAAAATTTGTAACAGAATCGTACTTCTTATACACGTTTATAAAGTATGATTCTGTAGTTAGTTTGTTGCAGCTTTTTCAATATCGGTTTGTATGAACGATAATGTAATCTGATTATTGGAAGAAAAAGTTACAGAGATTTTTAACTAAACAATCGGATTACATATGGTCTAATATGATCCGAACCTGAAACCAGAATCAGTTGATGTATGTATTGGTGTAAACCGATTATAGGTGATGTTCATCCCATCAACCCAGAGTCGGGTTATGTAGGTTCACATTAAAAACCGATTTCGGCCACAATCGGATTAATATGGTGCCACCTATAAACCGATTCTGGGTGGATTTTCATAAAATTTGATGAGTGAATTTTAAAGATTTAGAGGTAAATCATTGTAGAGTACCTCTTAGAAGGACTGGTTTAAAGGGATTTAACTCAATCACTTGAATTGTTTGTTTTTTGGTTTTTTTTTTTTCAAAACATATAAAGAAATTAGATTTCAGTTATTGTTTGTGATTGATTAGGATTTAGTTTAGATTTTGATGGAAATTTAAAAAAAAATGAGTTTTGAATCTTTTGATTAATGATTTTTGTATTTCTTAATTTAGTTATTTAAGGGTTGATTTAGTATTTTAACACTCTTTTAAAACACCCCTTATCATTCTTTATTGGGTTGATGAAAAAATCTATAGACCCCAATTAAATGGCAATTAAATCGCATAGGCCCAATTTAGCCATGATTTTGATTGGTTAAGCATTAAGCAAGTGGATAAAATTTAGAATGGAGAAAAAGGATACGGACAAAGACTACGGAAAGAGCAGTAAGAATTTGATTACAAATTTAGCATATGATATTTGATTATATTGATTGTTACGAACAAGTACCATAGCTCGAGATCTAGGTAGAAAAATCTAATCTTTTCTAATTTTTACATATTCACTTATTATTTTTTAATTTAAATTCCACCAAGAAAGGAAAGTTATGTCTTACATATTCTTTCTTTTTTCTCGAACAAATAACGATAAAGGTGCCCAGCCGACCAAAAAATAAAAATAAACAAATTTCAAAGTTTTTCTTTATGTGAAAGTATAACAGTTCAACACCGGCAATCAATCTATATAGTTTTGGATTTTGTTTATATTCAAAATTTGAGTTCAAATTACAAGTGAAGAAATAAATTATGTTGTTGTATAGGGTAAATTTATGTTAAAAATACAGAGAGAAGACCATTGTTTTCTCTAGACAGTCTTCTTCTAAATTCTTGTATTTAAATCTAAGCTTTTAAAAACCTTGATTTCTTTGCATAGGTACTATAGATGATTATTCAGAGAAATCAGAGATCAAGTGTTCAACACAGACGACACATTTCGTTGCAGAAAATCTGTGATCCATAAGTTACCCCTTAGGATCATATGGGCAAAGATCACACAGCTAGGATGATCCCTGCGTATTTTTGTTGTAGTGCATCTGAGTGGCGATGGCCTATGAGTGGTTCATGTTTTCATTTTCTAGTGTATGTCAAGAACAGCTCTCAATCTCCATTCTATGTCCAAGGAAGAAAAGGACTAAAATCTCATCTATGAGTGTCAATACGTTAGGGCAAGTCTTGCTTTCGCAAGTGGTCTAGTGTATGTCACAAAATGCTCTCAGTCTCCGTTCAATGTCTAAGGCAGAAATCGCGAAATGCTCTCAGTCTCCGTTCTATGTCTAAGGCAGAAAAGGACTAAAAAAATCTCTAAACACGTAAGCACCTAACTAAAATGAGAAGAAACACTCCCCTGGCATCGGACTGGACATTATTTTACGCATTAACCAATCCACAAAGGGCAAGAATTTAAAAGACAGACTCAACAGCAACAACTACATACATATCTTCGTGGTTAACAACAATACAGCTACCAGGCATGGCTTGAATTTTTTTTATTATTACTATCAAAGAACGACCATACGGTAAAGTAAATGAACAAAATAGAAAGCAGTTTAGCAAGACTGCATTCATATCTTTGTAGTAAACAACAATACAGCTACCAGGCATGGCTTGAGATTTTTCTACTATTACTATCAAAGATCGACCATACGGTGGAATAAGTGAACAAAATAGAAAGCAGTTTAGTGCTAAATAAAGCGTGAAGTGCTTCTGCCTATTGGGAGATATGTGTGAGCACTACTTTAACAGATTCTAGTCAATGTACTGTGTGGTCATAAGGGTGAACTGCTTAAGCAGGTATGTGTGAAGGGCCTGCACCCCCAATAAGGGTGAGCCTTGCTCTAGCAAGTGGTGCATGTCTTCTACGGTAAGTCTGATTGTACAATCTCAGCATCCATTCAATGCCAGAGGCACAAAGAGAATAACATCTCTAAACAACAGAATCACTTAACTAACAATTGCAGAAACAAGTGCATTCATATCTACAAGGATAAGACAAAAACACCTACTAGTCATGGCTTGAAATTTGAAAAACGATTCCCTACTACTGTCGAAAAACAACCATACAGTAGAGATAGATGAACAATAGCGAGGAGTCTGGTGCTTACAGAGGCTTAAACTGTATACAGTAGAGATAAATAACAATAGAAAGGAGTTTGGTGCTTACAGAGGCGTAAACTGCTTATGCCTTTTCGGATACCAGGTTCTAGTGTATATTCGGCCTTCCCATTGAAGATTGCTAAATTTTAACTGATGAATATTGTAGAATAGTTTTCATTATTCTGATGAGATCAACTTTTGGGTGGAGGAGAAAATCTAGTAAAAATGGAAGGAAAACAAACGTAGCATGAGGTTGGAACATTTCGATGACAAGAAGACTGATGCACAAAACCGAGCTAGTTAAACGAAGTTATTGACACTCAGTGGGAAAATATGTTGATATATTGGCGTTCCCCTGAATTCAAGGTGAAAATGTTTACAAATTTATCGTTTATAAGTTTATATGTTAAACTGTGACTTTTAACTTCTGAACGTTGAATAACATAGAAAAAGAGTGAGAATGGAAAAGCAAGTAGAAAGCGTTTGGTTGTGCCTCATCATGGTGGTACTAAGTCATTCGTGAACCACGCGATAGAGGTAACGACTAATATGAATCGGTATTGATATTTAATGTTTATGTAGATCTTGACATACTATATATGAACAGATAGAAGAGACTACGCAAAAGAAAACAGGTTGAGCGGCTGTATATCAGAAAACCTATAGAGCCAAAGAAGGGAAAACTCCCAACCCTATAGCTGAAGAAAGTCGCTTATGGATTTTTTAATACGTTAATTTGTATGCTGTTAGAATTAGTAAAATTGTTGCAACTTGTTCTCACTTTAAATTTGCATATTATAATTGCAGGCTCAAATGGAGGCCTTGGAGAGGCAAAATTTAGAAGAGAATGGTTAAAATAATGATGTTTCAATTTTGGAACTCACTTCTTATGACCAGCTGAAAGGAGACAAGTATTCTAAAAACATGGGAGATGAGAAACCAGGTTGGATTCGTGGTGTTGGTTCAGGAATTAAAGTAACCAAGCTTACGGGGGAATCCTCTTCTTCAAATTTTGTCCAAAACAACGAACAAAATGCTGCATTAAGAGATGAAATTAAGAAACTGAAGGAGGACCAGGTTCATATGCAGAACGACATGGAAGAAGAACGTCTTGATATGTGTAGATGAGATGAAAAAGGCTAACGAGGAATCACAGAAAAAAATAGATGCCCTTTTGCTACTGTTTGTTGGTCGGGTATGTATTAGCATATCCATAAATGTTTTTGGCAGTGTATTATCTAGATTCTTAAAGCTTTCTCGGGCATTTATGAGCATATCCGCAAATATTTTTTGCAGTCACAAGCTTTCTTAATTGCATTTTGTTTTGTAGAGGGACCTCCCACATCCAGATCCATAGAGTTATATCTTACTCCACGAATCTGAGGTAATTTTTTCTGCTTTATTAGTCCATTCATATGATTACAATTTCTTATAAACCTCTAAACATGTTCCCCTTTCTGTAATATATTAGAAAGACAATGGCATAATTGTTTAGACTCTAACATCATGGACTATAGTGATATTTCTGGACACATTCTTTATTTTAGTTGTCACGCCACACATTAGCATTATCGTTAACCAATAGCTTACCAACCAACTTAGTATTTGCGTACACCAATGGATGATATACATTCATATTGAATTCTTAAGAAATTTTGAAATGGGTGTACCGGTTCCGGAATACTCTGAATTTCTTGTTCTTTTTTCTTCCGTGGATTGATTTATGGGCAACTAGGTATATCGGCTTAAATGTTTGATGGATATTTGTACTTGTTTGAATCTAGAGGTATACGTGAGAGATTGTAGTTCTTTTGTATCTTCTTGATGGTTTAGACCACATGTTATATTCGAAGGGATAAGAAATTAAGCCTCTGTAAATGTTGTATACATGGATATTTTCTACTGTTATTTGTCATTGATATCAGATTTGGTGTCTACATTTTGCAGGTTAATTTCATTGATAGATATTATGTTCAAGGTGTTGGAATATATATGATAATTAACTCTGGAAGTAAAAATTCATCTATGATAATTTAAGCATTTTATTTTCATTCACTTTAAGTATTTTGTGTATCAGACTCAAATTGGTTTAGTATTAAGTATTTATTTGCTTTCTTGTATCAGACTCATAATGGTTTTGTATTGAGTTATCATTTGCTTGGGAATGTAACCAATCAGACAAACATGTAGTACTTGTGCTTTTTAATGAATAGATTGTTTTTCTGAAATTGTTGTAAAGTAAATATTTTCTTCTTATGACTAGCAGTAAAAACTAGCGATAATCAGTTTTAAATAGCTATAGTGTAATCCAAGTACATAAAATGATCTTGGAGTACCCACGCATAGAAAACGTGGCTAACACCGTGGCTGATAGTCCCACACACGTGACATCCAACTAATTAGTAGCCACAACGATACCCATGGTAAATGATCATACATTATTACCCACACAAAGAAAACCGCGGAAATCATCGTGGCAAATAGTTTAAGCACGAATATTTGGTCACGAGGAGGCTGTCATGGAAAGTTATCTTTTGCCACGAATATTTGGTCAACTGCCACGGTTCTTTGGCGTGACTAAAACTTAGTATTTTTGTAGTGACTTGGTGGAGAAAAGGAAAGAGTCATTGGAGGAAGTGATAGTTGTTATAGTTTTGAAAGTGGTAGTAAAAGTTCGTTGTTCGGACTTGTAAAGATTTAAAAATAAAAATATATACAAAAAATATTAACAATATGGGAAGAGTACTGGGACTAAAGATTCGGCCGTTTTTTTTCTTCAAATGGTTCAGAAATTAATTCTAGCAATTATAGTTCAAAAACAAAACAAATATTAACTCTAGTTTATTGTCAAGATAGATTTTATAAAATATTACTTGTATTTCTTAAGCATGGCATATCAAAAATCCCTAGGACTAAGCATACTCCATCAAATGAAATCACAAGTAATTAATTTAAAATTTTAATTCAATTAAAATTAGTGCAAAAAGTAAATAAAAGAATTAATGAAATTACCACATGGATGAAATTCGACCTCCTCCGTCGTCCCAGTGTTGGGTTTAGCTCATCATGATAAAAACACGCTCAAAGTATTTATTGCTCAAAGGGTGTTTACAAGGATGAAAATGGAGATGAAATAATAAAACAGTGAATGAACGACACATAAGAAGTGCTATTGTTACTGTATCTCTAAGACCCACACCTACGACCCACGTATGCGAGTCGTTTCACTGTTGATAAACGACTGATGGTGCTGGTCCGTTCTTCATGTTTTTCATATTCATCACGCACAGCAGCAGCAGCAGAGAGAATTCGTGATTCTTCCTCTGCAGCTTCCTCTCTTCTCCGCCCAACTCTCGACCACCTCTCTAGTAGACCCAAAGAGCCTATTTATACCCAACAACAGCTCCAAATCTCGCCAATAACTCCAATATAATTCTTCATTTGCGGGCAGTGAATAACAATATTTTCTTACCAAACATGGAATTTCTTGCGTAAACTTCCTCCCTCCACGCTCCAAATCGATTCTTCACGACCCAAAGTGATGCTCGGGCCATTCCACATCATCAGAACACGTCCATAACTCTCCATGACGCGTGATTATCATCCTCCAGTGCATGCTTGCCCTGTTTTGAACTCGAGAATCAAAACACGTATTCCAGCCAAATTTGATCGAAACCACCACCCAAACTTTGTTCCTTATGCCAAATCACATCTTTCTGCCAATTTTCAGCGATTGAATCGCACTCTAACCCATTCATTTTGACAATCAAAATTCTGCCAGTTGAAAACTTCATTTCCCGCCAAAAACACAAATTCAAATTGTTGAAGAAGGTGCCCTTATCCAGAGTGCTGGGGTGCGAATATCAATTGGGGTGGAAATAGTAATTTTTCTGGGTTCCTCTGGGACATTTCTGGGGTGCCTACAGTACATTTCTCCGGGGTGTAAAACACTGCTTTTTGAGCCCATTTCGCCGCAAGAGCTTATTTCTCTAAAATTTCCTACAAGAACACAAAATAACACAATAAGTACTTAATCGAGTCTAACAATACAGGAAATTGAGAACAAAATAGACACATAAATGTGTCTACCAAATACCCCCAAACTTATTATTTGCTAGTCCTCGAGCAAATTTATTCTAGAAAGGAAAATCATTTGAACCCTTAGGTGGCCCTAGTGGCGGAGTGTTGTCTCCGGAGGGTTTACCATAGGTGTACCCACAAAACCTTTACTCCAGACCCTATCTATCTACAACGAACCTTGGAAGGCACTAAAGAATCTCCTTGGTTGGCATACTTATTGACTACAAGAGGAAGTACCCTGATGCGAAATTCCAATTGATGTACACGAGTTTGCACTCAAGCATACTAAAATTCATATATAAGTGACAGAGCTCTACTCAGATAGTTTCACGATGGACATCATACTCGGAGTCAAACTAATCATATGGATAGATTAAGAGATGGATATAGAAAAAAATATAGATGGTTTTGATGTTAACTAGGTGAACGATGTTTCTCATATCTGTCTGAAGGCCACTGCCAAAATAAACCTATCCTAAATGACTGAGATAGTCTGACTAATATCAAATCATGGCATATACAGGGGAACCAATGTTCGATAATCCTAACTCTAGGTCAACACAACTGGCATATACAAGGGTTCCAGTGGCCGACTTTATTGAATTTTATTCCGTTTGGTCAAATGGTCTGGTCTAAAACTTTTTTTTTTCATTTTTTCATTTTTTTTTCATTTTTTTTTTTCATTTTTTCATTTTTTTTCAATACTCAGTCACTATATTTTACCCTAGCAGTGGTAACAACTTGAATCATGAGCCCCACCTAATCGCCTAGAAAACATAGTTTAAAAATAAAAATAAAAACAGAAATGAAAAGGACTCAACGAGATATGGCGAAACTATCATGTTATTTCTAACATCTGAGCTCTGTGCTTTTATGAATAGACTCTTTAGATGTTTCCATCTAGTCAGATTGGTCCCTCAACTCCTAAAACCAAAATGCTTCCATCCACTTAGATTGGTTAGTGCCATCCTAAATAAGCATAAATTTCTAGGCTCTGGAGTTTATTTATTATGCAACTAAAAAGTTTCTCCCATACCCCCAAACTTAAATCTAACATTGTCCTCAATGTTCTAAAGATGAAACTAAAAGCATGAACAGGGAGAAACTGTTACCATTTGAAGTGAAAGAGTTAAGGAAAGATATTACCGTGTTGCATGAGCATGGGATACCTCCCAAGAAGTGCTAAGTTTAAAGTCTTCATCCAGACTTAGAAAAGGATTGGTCAACTCGAACCATAAACTAACAGTCGAAATAACTGTGGGTCTTCAAAACCAAATAGAGCTGACCATAGGAAACTGCAGTGAACCAAGAAAATGGACAAGAATAGCATGCCCTTACCTAGTTTCCTGAAAACTATTGCTAATTGTGGTTCAGGTTCAGGTTCTATGAAAGGGTCTAAATAGAATATTTTCATTGGCTGCGTTTCTTCATAGATGGGATCCGAATCACTAGGTCTTAGAGTCTGTAAAAACTTAAATACGAACTTAGAATCACGAAGTAATAACCTAAATAATTGCGGATCCTCTAAGTCAATCATATATGACTTACATAGTTGACCACAGTGAGAGTAGTGGTCATTCTTAGGAAAATGTGTCGATTCTATTAACCTAAAGTACTTAGGCTTAGTCTCAGAACTTAATATTCGACTCATTTGAAACGTTCCCATAGTTGGAAGAAAACTATTTGGTGGGAAAACAAAGTCAATCTGAGTATCATAGCCTGGGCAAACCACATCAACCAGAGGATGGGTTTCTAATAACTGAACTCCTTCATGGACATCATTAGGCTCGGGAAAACGAGTATGAAGGTAATCTTGTAAAATGGTCGAGGCACAGATATCAAGTCCTAAGTGTAAGGACTTTCTGAGAGTTAAATCTAAGGAACTAGGGAAGTGATAATCACCCCCAAACTTAGAGTTTTCAGTGTCTCTAGATAGACCTCTAATTATTTCTTGAATTTCCGTATCTTCAGAGTCCTTAAAATATTCAAGAGATTCTTCTAAGTTATTATCAGGTAGTGCATCTTTACTCATCTCTACGGGTCTATCTTCTTCTTCCAAGACTATTGTTTCTAAGTCGCTAGACTCTAAAACAGTATTTTCGAAATGAACCCCGGCAGCGGCGCCATTTTGTTATAGTTTTGAAAGTGGTAGTAAAAGTTCGTTGCTCGGACTTGTAAATATTTAAAAATAAAAATATTAACAATATGGGCAAGAGTAATGGGACTAAAGATTCGACCGTTTTTTTTTCTTCAAATGGTTCAGAAATTAATTCTAGCAATTATAGTTCAAAAACAAAACAAATATTAACTCTAGTTTATTGCCAAGATAGATTTTATAAAATATTACTTGTATTTCTTAAGCATGGCATATCAAAAATCCCTAGGACTAAGCATACTCCATAAAATGAAATCACAAGTAATTAATTTAAAATCTTAATTCAATTAAAATTAGTACAAAAAGTAAATAAAAGAATTAATGAAATTACCACATGAATGAAATTCGACCTCCTCCGTCGTCCTAGTGTTGGGTTTAGCTCATCATGATAAAAACACGCTCAAAGTATTTATTTATTACTCAAAGGGTGTTTACAAGGATGAAAATGGAGATGAAATAATAAAACAGTGAATGAACGACACGGAAGAAGTGCTATTGTTACTGTATCTCTAAGACCCACACCTACGACCCACGTATGCGAGTCGTTTCACTGTTGATAAACGACTGCTGGTGCTGGTCCGTTCTTCATGTTCTTCATCTTCATCACGAACAGCAGCAGCAGCAGCAGAGAGAATTCGTGATTCTTCCTCTGCAGCTTCCTCTCTTCTCCTCCCAACTCTCGACCACCTCTCTAGTAGACCCAAAGAGCCTATTTATACCCAACAACAGCTCCAAATCTCGCCAATAACTCCAATATAATTCTTCATTATGCGGGCAGTGAATAACAATATTTTCCGAATATTTTCTTACCAAACATGGAATTTCTTGCGTAAACTTCCTCCCTCCACGCTCCAAATCGATTCTTCACGACCCAAAGTGATGCTCGGACCATTCCACATCATCAGAACACGTCCATAACTCTCCATGACGCGTGATTATCATCCTCCAGTGCATGCTTGCCCTGTTTTGAACTAGAGAATCAAAACACGTATTCCAGCCAAATTTGATCGAAACCACCACCCAAACTTTGTTCCTTATGCAAAATCACATCTTTCTGCCAATTTTCAGCGATTGAATCGCACTCTAACCCATTCATTTTGACAATCAAAATTCTGCCAGTTGAAAACTTCATTTCCCTCCAAAAACACAAATTCAAATTGTTGAAGAAGGTGCCCTTATCCAGAGTGATGGGGTGCGAATATCAATTGGGGTGGAAATAGTAATTTTTCTGGGTTCCTCCGGGACATTTCTGGGACGCTTCCGGTGCATTTCTGGGGTGCCTACGGTACATTTCTCCGGGGTGTAAAACACTACTTTTTGAGTTCATTTCGCCGCAAGGTCTTATTTCTCTAAAATTTCCTACAAGAACACAAAATAACACAATAAGTACTTAATCGAGTCTAACAATACAGAAAATTGAGAACAAAATAGACACATAAATGCGTCTATCAATAGTCAATGAGTATGAAGCACCTCAACAAGGAACATCGCCAAACTGCCTTTTATATATATGTGATGCATTTTACCAAATGAGGGGGTTGGTTTTGGAGATGGTGAGCAAATGAAGTTGAAGATTCAGAAGAGGAAGGTCAAATCAACATGTAAATTGTTGACTGCATCTCCACAAGAAATCAGTTGGAAACTGACAGAAGCAAATCCTAAATGCTAAAGTAGTCTGACAGATACTTCAAATTAATTTGCATCACTACTTGTCCATATATAGTGTCTGATAATCCATTAACTCTGTGTACAAACGTAGTGTCTGATACTTAAAACATAATCTCTGTCATATGAGTTTTATGTTTTGTTTTTTATGACTGAAAAAATAATACGTAATGGAATATACTTAAAACATAATCTCTATCATCTGAGTTTTATTTTTATTTTTATGATTGAAAACCATCAGTACATGTACATATTTTGTTTTCAGTTTTACGTAGAGAACCCGGATAAACTCACAAGAGGACAAGAGAAATGTTATTTTCCAACCAATCCTCTCATAAAAGAAATATGTAATGAAAACCATCAGGACATGTATATATTTTGTTTTGAGTATGGTTTTTAGTATACGCCTGAAAACCATAATAATAATTCACATATTCAATTAAGATTTGTGAAAAATCAGTTTATCTGATATACATTCTTCAACTTCCTTACCTTATAACCAGCTTCCAACAGTATTTTTCGTAAGCTATACGTAAAGCATTAGCACCACCATAGAATATTTTTTTATATCCTCAAATATGTCCTCCCAACCATCTGGAAAAATCACATTTGGAACCTCTTTACCATCTTTCAAATAACTTTTTTCACTCACAACTAAGTCTGCATTGCTGTCAAAATCCATACGCCTAGAACTAGATCCGCCAGCTGAAATAACATCCACCTACAATTAAAAGAAAGGCGATCTCTTTGCAAAATGTAATGCATGACTTTGGAGCGATACATCGGTAAGAACTTGAAAAATCACTTCATTGTTGACCTAGTTAACAACAATAGTCGATGGAGCCAATCAGCTCCACGTATTACAAATAACAAACTTCAAATCTTCTAAATTAGAAGACTCTGTAACCAAATATCCAAAGTCGTATTGCTTGTGGTATATATGAGAGTAGGAAGACATATCTGAATTTTGAGCAACGACAGACATGTTGACCCTGTAAAAAATGATCCAAAAATTTACATATACTGAGTCCATATGTAGTGTGTTAAAAAATACTTACATATCAACTATCAAGTGTGCACTACATACGAATATGTTGTCTGATACATCCTTGAGAATGATACTACATATTGGTTTGTAAGTATTTTTAGTGTACTACATATTGCATATCAATACGTTATTGGCATGTACTGAGTGTCTTAATGGATATGCACTACGTATTGATAAGTATTAACATGTACCGAGTTTCTGAACGGATATGTATGGACATGTTGTATGCAGTACGTATTGTTATGTATTTCAATTAGGTTTATCTTGTATTGGTATTTAATGTAGGATAAACATAGTAATACATATTTGTATGTTGTATGTTCTCTTCTTGTATTGACAGTACTAGTCCTACTAGTTATGTATTCCAAAATGAAGATAAGTTTTTTATAACTATATATTACAGATGAAGATAATTCAGTTTACGACGATTTGCATTGCAAATTACTACGAAGTCCGTCTAAATAAACAACATATCTCAAATCTGAAATAAACCTACTTCGAATCTGAGATAAACCTAACTGGAAGATGTTTGGATGGTAAAAATACTTCTACCTCAAACACGAATTTAATGGTGATTTTGTTGAAGATCGATCTATTGTTTTATTCTCCAACTGAACAGTGTAGGTGGGGCTACCTGCAAAAAACTCTCTGATGCTTAAGTTAGCTTAGGTTTTTCACAGATAATTTTGTGGGGGAAGATTTCATACTGTAAGGACCCTCAAACTCGTTAACGCAATTAGACTAGTCAAGATACGTTTTAGCCGCTAATTACTCGATTAGTGTATCTCGTACGTTAATTATTAGAAAATAATCTAACAACGATCTAGATACAAAATCGTTACCATTGGATATATCTCGAAAATTTATGTGGAATGGACTACTCGAACGTGTCAATAGGATATCGTACGAAGAAGATATCATCGGATAAATTATGAAGGGCAAAACAGTAATTTCGCAACATAACTATGTGGCTGCACTTATTTCCAACAGGTGTCTTGTAATTTTGGGGTGGTCGTGTCAATACCTAGCCGAGAAGATAAGTTCGGTTTCTTTCTTTTCTTTCTTCATTTGTTTTTCTTTTTCTTCGCTCTACTCTTCACGCTCGTGATTCTATGAGAGGATTTGAGTGTTTTCGAGATCGGAAACTTAGGAGAAAGCTTTAAGAATTGATCGTTGGTGATGATGTTGTGGTTTTTTGAGTGCGGGATGAAGAGAATAGAGTTGTTGTTGTAAATCGAAGATGAAGTTTCTGAAGTTAGGGTTTGTGTCAAATTGGGAAGTGAATCGAGATGTTCATGGATGAACAAGAAAAGGGTTGTTGTTAAATCATTGAGGTAAATCTTCTGTAACAACGAATCGAAGAATTAGGTTTTGTGAAGAAAAGTCAGATAAGATGAAATTGAAGGTTTAGAGGATCATTTGGAGGTGGGTTTAACTCGAATTAAGAGTTAAGATTGTAGTATGACTTGAAGTTGGTAGTTAAGGTTTCTTGAAGAATTCAGGATAAATTTAAAAGAAGTGAAGATGGTTTTGAATTCGATTAAGCTCTGAAAGTAGTTAAAAGGTAATTTAATGATTTTGAATCAGGTTTTATTGTTTGATTCTAAATTTGTGTGACTCATATACCTCCAGTTGAAGGAATTAGATGTTCTTGATTTTAATTAAAGTTTTGATGAATTCAAGAGGATATATTGATGTTGAGTTGAAATAGTAACAAAGATATTTATGTGGATTGGATATCTCAGGATTGTTGGTATTGTTTAGTTTGGGTGTATTACAATTGAAGCTAATATGGCTATGATGATGAAGTTTAGGGGATATGAATGAAGTTGGATTCCTGAGGTAGGTGTAGCTGTTGCAGGGGATAATGCGTTATTTGAATTGCAGATACTGGTGGTGCTATAGGAATCAATGGTTCATTTAAAGTTGAATTAAGGGAGATGTATTGGACTATAATGAATTGTATGAATGGTGGCAGTTAATGTAAGTTGTCGATGATGTTGAAAGTTGTGGTGGCATTAGTTTGTGAGTTTCAAGATGGTTGTAAGTGTATCTATTGGAAAAAATTGCAGGTGGTTTAGTGGTGGAAGAACTGAGATGGAATCAATTATGCAATGTGTTAGTATGAATTGGAATGGAGTTAGTGTTGATGCTGCTATAGCGAAGTTTCTATGGTTGTGACTGAAATATGAAAGTATGCAATGCTAGTGATGTTGCAGGGAGTGGTTATGTTTGAGTTTGAGTTGTGATGCTGAAATGGATGTTGGTATGAGTAGTGTAGGGTTATAGTTGATAGTTCAGTAACAACTTAAAGCTGCAGTTGCAGGTAGGATGTATTATCTTTGTAACTCAATTTGAAGTTTATTTGAATAATTCTATTGATGTATTATTAGTTTGAAGTTTCACTTGAGTTAGAGTTATAGAGTTAAGAGTTTTTGGTGTTGCACCATGAGGTGCAGTTCAGCTTTTGGCCTTTGCAAAGGTTTTGGCCTTGAGTTAGTTTAGCTGACTCGGTTTCTGACTGAGTTGAATCAGTTTAACTCAGTTGACCTGACTTGACTCGGTGGATTTTGATTCGTTGACCGTTTAACCCTGGACTTGACCTTGGACGGACGTAGACTGTTAGTTGAACCCTTTGACCGTTAGATTAACCTGAATGGATTGGTCCTTAGGTTAATGGGCTGGTTTAATGGACTGGGACATAAGGTTATTCTTCCTAGTTTGATGGACTGGACTCATAAGGAGTCTGAATTAGTCTTTGGTTCCTTTTATGAAAGTGTGGATGTTTATAAGACTTAGCTATTGGATTATAAAACCTATATAATAGAATTATTAAACCTTATATATACTTCTACGATTCTTGTGTGAGCCATTTTAGCTAGATTCTTAGACTTCTTGTGTGATTAACAGTTAGCAACGATCGATTCAAAGGATGAAACGGTGGATCGTGGATCTCGAGATAGGCGAGGCTTGTCGTCAAAATAGGTGGGAATACTTTAACTCTTTTGTAACCATTGTTGTTGTTTCTTTTACAAAAGTTTATGTTTACAAACTCATGCATTACCCGTTTGTATATTCCATATATTGTTTAGTTTGCATTATGATTTTTCTGTTGATTCTTTGAAACTTTCCACGACTCGGAAAGAACTTGTATTGTTTTGTTGTCAATTCGAATTGTTATGGGAAATAAGAATTTCCACTTGTGGTATATAGGATTAGCTCCTTCGCATTTATACTGATTATATGTTTAATCAGTGTGGAATTGGCATCGATATTACTAACCGATGTGGAAGTGGGCATCAATTTTATAGATTGTTTGAAGAAGGAGTGTGTCCATATACCTGTTTGTTTATTCAGTGACTCGGTCACTTTTTAATGTTTTGAGTCTGTTATTAGTTAACTTCTGCTATGTTATTATGTTGTATATTCTATTTGTAAACCAAATGGTTATTGTATATGTATCATTTGAGAGGAGTTCTTGTATATATATATTTCAGAGGGGCTAGCTTTTGGGTTATAAGTTTATAGCAGATTTCTTAATATGATGTTTAAGTTTATGATTTAGATTATTAGTGTCTCTTTTCTTAGTTAATCTCTTGGATTAGTCAGCTGCTAGCTTAAGGGGCGCTACACATACCTTTTAGGATAGTGATCCCTCGTTTTTATATGTTGCGAATTAAAGTCTATCTCTAATGAAACGTCTTCCATGGCCTGCATGCATCTTAGCATAAATTATTTTTAATTTTCCTTGCATGCCTCCATGCATTAATTCACATTAAATTGCCCTATATGCCTTCTGGAATGTTCCACAATATTCCTTGTATGAATTGACCAACTATCATACAGGGAAGACCACCGGTCTTGGAGAAGATGACCTACTGCTGACCGTCGCTGGAGAAGACCACCGGTCTTGGAGAAGATGAACTGTTCAAGATGACCTCTTGGACGATAACAGTAACGGCCGACTAACGTCATTATAAATGAACGACCATGATTTGCTGGTGGCGAATGACGTTAATGATAATGGAATATTCCTTATTTAACGGAATATTGTGACGACGTTAGCGACGGTAACAGAATTCTGACAGCATCAACATCTACTGACGTCATGCTGACATCGTCGTAGTCCACTGACCTCCTGTTGATGTCATTCTTCGCCGACATCATCTGACATCATTTTTCACTGATGTCATTTCCTTCTGTTCTGTTGACTGAATTCCGTGTTGACGTGTCACGGTTATGTGGCAGTGGTGATGTGGAGCTTTCATGCTACTAGCCTTGGAGTTTTTTCACATGGGCTTGTACATAGAGTGCTTTGCTAGTAAGGCCTAGTTAGTCATACTAGGCTAACAAGAGGAAGCTATGAGGCCCAATAAACCATATTTAGCTAGTGAGGCCTAGTTAGACTTCTTTGGTTAACAAGAGGAGCCTATCAGGCCCAACCAAGCATACTTAGATAATAAGAGGAGTCCTATTAGTCCCAAGAAAGACCATTTTTGTTGGGAAGCAATCATGGTCTCCCACTTTATGGCCCATCTTCAATTAGGTTTCAAACAACTTGCACATGTGTTGGACGAGAGCATAAAATATATGGTCCAAAAACATGATTTTGGACCAGCGGTGAAGTATTTTTGTGTGCTGGACCACACATTGAGATAGGTTGTGGTGAACCGAAAAGATACACTCTAAACGTTGGGCTAAGCCTAAGCCTTCCCCGAGTGTTTGCGCGCAAAAGAAGATGCACTCTAAACACTGTCTAGAGATGATGCTTATGTCGGTTAACAGTTGGGCCTAGATCATAGACGGCCGAAGATGAAGCCCAACAAAGTGTGTATAAGTATACGTATACAGACATGGGAACCCTAAATAAAACCAAGAACGCCTTTCTCAATCCATCGGAAGAAAAAAAAAAAGGAAAACCCCGATCTCTCATCTCTCTGTTTTCGATTATTGTTTAGTCGTGTCGATATCCACCGGCAGTTTTCATCAAGGAAAACAACAAAAGATGTACCATGGAAAAGTGGTTGGTTCTGCTGCTGCAGATATGGATCTTGGTTCGTTTTCTTTCTCTTTCTCTCATATATTAATTAAATTATCTAATTTGTTCTTCTGTAGATCTGAAATTTTGCAGGATTTATTATTAGGGTTATAAATCTTAAATCTTAATTTTGTTATGGTTGATTAATAATCTAAAAACCACAGGTGACGAAACCAAGAACCTCAAGGGACATACCTGCGGCAATTGTGGGATTATTGGTGATCACTGGACAAAAGATTGTCGTTCTGGAATATATGGCAGGCAAAAAAAACTCTATCCGTTTTAGGAACCTCCCCACAGATACCCTCGACAAAGACTTGAAATGGCTGTGCCTTACTTATGGCCCAGTTGTTCGTGTTGCTGGTCCTGAAATTAAGGAGATGGGAGACCGAGCTGTGGTAGCATTTGAGAACAGGAAAGATGCACAAATGGCAATTGACAGTCTCAATGGTTCCACTTTCAAGGGTCGTGTTATCACAGTCGAGTGGTGTTCTGTACCAGGCCTCCAAAAAAATTCATGCAGGCATTGTTCCAAGACTGACTCGAATTTGATTGCTTATAAGACGATGGGCAAGTATGTCCAAAACGCTATCCGTGTTAGAAACTGCGCAGGAAAGACTGACAGGTCGGACATAGAGGGGCTATGTGGTACTATTGGGCCAGTCTTTTGTGTTTTTGAGCCTGGATTGTATTATGAGGGCAAGGGACATCTAGGTTTGCTGGTGTGCTTTGAGAACAAGGAAGATGCAGTGAAGGCAGTTGACACGCTCAACGGTTCCCTTTTTAAGGGTCGCATTCTCAAAGTTGAGTGGCCTTCTACGATATCTCAAGGGTTGGGATAGCTCAGTTGGTAGAGCAGAGGACTGAAAATCTTCGTGTCACCGGTTCAAATCTCGTTCCTGACATTGAGCATTAAGTTGTCTCTGTGTTTTGTAAACCAACTTAAGCCCTACTTATGCCCTTGCGCAGGGTATATCTGGGGTATATCTTTGAGTGCTATCTGTAAATAGTTTATTTATGATATCTGTTAACTATTTATGTTATCTGTTTAACTGGAAATGCACACTTGAGGGAAGTGTCGTATGAGCTTAGCTCATGCTGGATGATGTTTTCTTACAGTTTTTAACTTTAATGCATGTTTGCCTTGTTCGTTCATTTTTTTGCTTAGCGCATGGTTTTAAACCTTGAAACTGATTTAGTGAAGAGACCGCTAAAATGAAAGAAAAGGCATACGGTCTATGTTCGACAAATAAATAATCTCACAAAATGAATAATCGTTTGGTCTTTTCTTGGGCAAAGGAGCTAAATGCAGTAACGAATAAATAGTTTAGCTACATGATTAATGGTTCTCTTGAGTCTGCAGAAACAAAATGATTCTTGTCTCGACATTAAAAATCGGTCGTACTTGATGCGTAGCGCATAAGATTGGAAGGACTAATAGCATAGGCTGTGATGCTGTGTGTTCGTAAGTGTGATGCCCACACATGTGGTGAGTAAAGAGAATCCAGTGTATAGAGTTTATAAATATCTATGGTCACTAGGGGAGATCCTCAAAGAATTAGGGGCGACTATTTTATTCTCAACCCCTAGACAAGATCATGGGATATCTTAATTTTCGGAGATTACCTAATTGCCCTTATACAATCGGTAGCAAGTATATGGATATTAACTACCGATTGTTAACGTATAAAACCCGAAATGTAACTTGTGGTCGTGAGCAATCGGTAGATAGGCGAAGTTCATAAATAACTTCATAAACTACCGATTATTGTAGTTCCCAAATTCGAAAAACTAGAGATTTTGACAAAATCAAAATTTGGGACAACTTCACAATCGGAAATTAAGTTAAATTATTAACCTACCGATTATTGTAGTTCTAAAATTCGAAAGAATAGAGATTTTGGAAAGAAAAAAAAATTGGGACAACTTCAAAATCGGAAGTTAGGTGAAATTATTCACTAACTGATTGTTCTACTTCCCAAATTCGAAAAAATAGAGATTTTGGCAAAAACAAAATTTGAGACAACTTCATAGTCGGAAGTCAGGTGAAATTATTCACCTACCGACTGTTCTAGTTCCCAAATTCGAAAAAATAGAGATTTTGGCAAAAACAAAATTTGGGACAACTTCATAATCGGAAGTTCGGTGAACTTATTCACCTACCGATTATGGTTGTCGGCCATCTACCAGATAGTGTCGTTGGTACTTTAAACTACATAAGGATGATATCCTTTCACCCTATATGCAACACAAATACATTCAAACTCTCTCCAACATCATCATCTTCTACATAATGGCCCAACCATTCATTAATCCTACTGAGTTCACGATAGAAGAAGATTTATCTTTATGTAGGTGTTATGTTGAATTCTATCCTAGACGAAGAGATGAGCGTAGCAAGGAGGCGTAATGAGTATGAGTTATTTGGGGGGAGAATTCACGAAAAAAACTGCACCGACATCGGTAACCCAAAACCGTCACTCCGCTGATCTTTTCTGCCGAGTTGGTTCAGTACACAAATACGTCGAAGAATTCGTCCATTTAACTTATCTAGTAAATCAATATCGACTGAAGGGTGAAATCAATGATGAGGTTATAACACGATCTCTCGGGGAATGGCGGAGATGGAAAACATCAAGCTTCCGTTATGAAGCTCATTTCAGAATCCTTAAGGCGATGGAGAGATTTAACCCATCTAGGGCTCGTCCAAAACATCAATGGCGCTAATCACAAGTCATTGTAATAGAATTATGGAAGTTCAATCAATAGTTATGATTGTAAAATTAAAATTATTATGATTTGCAGGTTATTTCGTTACGATTTTCAAACTATTTATAACAATCGGAAGTTTTTATTCTTTATCTAAACCACCGATTATACTCCAACGGCTATTTCGTTCAAAATAAACTAGTTGTGCCTCTAAAATCACACACAATGGGTAAATAGTACACATTAATAATCCTCCGATTATAGGTGTTGAATGAAAGTGAGAACTCCGTTGACAAAACACAAAATTGGTTAAAAAGACCAAAATCAACAATTCCTGGGTGAAAATGACATTTAGATTTTGATACTGTTTAAATGGAAAAAAATGTAAAAATAGCCAGGATGTAAACAGTTTCATCCTGCCCATTTTCAAATACTTTTTCTTTTCTTTTTTTTTACATCAGGATGCATCCAGTTTCATCCTTGTTATTTTTGAAGTTTAAGTCAGGATGAATCCAGTTTCATCCTTGCTATTTTTTTGTGTCCATTGCATCCATACTAATTTTTACTCGTCCATTTGAACCATATTTTAAAAATATTTGGACAAATGACCCATTTTCCGTTGAAAAAAATGCAACTAATAGGTAAGACATAATAATATAGAACGTCTGATTATGCACAATCGGTAGTAGGAGTTCAATCCTTGACTACCGATTGTATGTAATCATTGTACGTGATTATAGTACACTCTTGTAAAAGTACGCTTCAATGGCCATATTTTCAAAAATAATGAGACTTTGGGATTCTCATCTATGTAAGGAGGGTAAACTTTTCTTATTTATGCACCAAACAACACACCTATAGCGTCGTGTGTTCTACAAATAGATTTTTCATCGTCTACTCTTGTGAATTTATTCTATATCTCAACTTACAAGCATGGCAAAGTTTGACGCAGCTGAAGATTTGGTCATTCTCAAAACATCTGTAGTACAACACAGAATGGGTTTTTGAGCTTGTACGGACTGATAACATTTTGAGAGACAAACACTAAATCTGACCATCCCAGTCTCATCCCAGCTGAAGACATCCAACGGATATAAAATTTATAACTTCTTACATTATGGATATGCATTGATGATACTCTTTCATAATTGGGAACATAGAAGAAAAATTAAATGCCAATATAAATAAATTGAGATCATTATTTATGTCTTTTCACTTACAAATATAGATCATTGTTTTAATAAATTAACCATCTTCCATCAAATTATTTGTTTCCCTTGTACGTGCACAAGATCATTAACAACTTAACAAATTGTGATGTAAGATTTGTTACCTCCTTTAGTTTTGGATACATGCATTGATAACCATCATCGATTAAACAAATTAATGTGCCAACAAAATATATATACAGTAAAAACTCCATATATTAATAATTTGGGACTTCACGAAATTATTAACATATGGAGTTTATTAATATAGAGAATCAAAAAAAAATATGTAAATAATCATGGATGGATGCCTTCCTTAATCATTTAAATGAGCAACAAGTCGTATATACACTTTAATCGAAGAAAGATGGAATTAGACAAGAAAAGGGAGATAATCCCAATGATGATAATTCAAATATACCTAATGTTTCATGCCAAGATGCTTTAAACATGCTCGACAAAAATGTGTTCATAGTAATAGGATCTTACGCATCCGTAAATCAAAAGATGCGATAAGGATCCAACAAGTTACATCCTTTTCTCAAATAACCATACATAAGTATTTTGTTTCATCTTAATAACATGAACTATAAGTTTCAAATAATTACGATTATATTAATATTTGAAGGTGAATTCCTTATGATGGGACTAGAAAAAACTATTAATATTAAAATGTGGAGGTTAATACTATTTATAACTGGCTCAAATTGGGGTTCTGATTTTTTTATTAATATATAGATTTTATTAATACATGGAGTATCAATATATGGAATTTTTACTGTACCAATTAAATACCACAACTTTGTAAAACCCATATTTTTACACTCATATTTATTAATTTTTTTTGACTCATATCTTTTTAAATCAAATTATATCCCCACCTTCATCAACCTACAAAGCACAAATAACACTAAAACATTTACGTCTATAACATGTAAAACCCTGATTTCTGCATTAAAATAAATTAACCGTCCTTCATCAACCTGCAAATAACAATCGAGATATAAAAACAAATACATACAATTGAGGTCTATCCAAATAATGAATCACCAAAACTTTTCACCTCAATCATAGGACTAACTTTAATTTTAGTGAAATAGAAAATACTATCTTAAAGCTTATAATTGACCTAGAACATGTAGACTTGCAAGCTTGCATTCTTTGGCTTCGTTACAAATAATACAACAATCTAGCTTGGAAGATTGCTTTCCTTTTCAAAGCCGCACTGACAATGAAACCTGAATCTTTTCATAAACCTCCATGACTTATTGGGTGGTCTCTTATATACTTCCTCTGCATCTACCAATTTTTTTCCTTAATCCTGATTGTCTTTTCCGCCATAACAACACAATTGAGCATCGTCATTTAAACCTTCAACTACTGACCCGTTACTATCACCAAATTCTTCTTTACTATCATGATTCACCTCCAGCTTCTAAACTCATATTTTGGTTGCAAATATCGAATGTAGAAATGCGCAAAGTGGTATTATATTTTCATTTGGAAGTGGTCAAACATCGATGAATATTCAGTATAATGGTTTGATTATAAAACACTATCAAAGACCACCAATATGGGGATCGACCAAAAAATATTATTATTTTAAATAAATATAATACCACAAACTATTCAACATAGTTTAAATAAATAAATTTTAGGGAAAAAAATAATAATTTATCTGACACTTTTATCAGAAACTATTATTTTAATCAATTACAAGTGTGACTGAATTTATCATTATTTGGATGATAAATATCTAATTTTCTCATAACTACAAATTCTCATGGGTCAAAACAAGTCTTATCATAGTTTATAGTATTTTTTAAATCATTATAACTAAAAATTATTCTATCTCATGTCGTCCCGTTATGGCACGGGTTATTTCTAGTTCTATAACGAAACAAGACGTGAGGATGTCATAGCCGGAAGGATTGCACCCGAAATATTTTTGGGGAGGGTATATAACCAATTTATGCGAGAGTATGGAAATCCAAAGAAAATATCACTCCAACAAGTTCATGATCGTTTCCGGCTTGTCCAAAAAGGAGTAAATAATTACATAACGATACAAAAGAGGATCTTTAACACTAGTCACTTAAGCTTATCGATCCAATAATTTTTAAGTATTTGTGTACTTCTTTTACATAACACCGGGTGGTTACACTATACGAACTTAGTATTCTTTTGTATTGGTTGTTTTATGTAGGAAACACTCGCAAAAATGGATAACAATTCATATATAATGGAAGTTATGAATTCTTGAAGTCCGTGGTCACAGTTTAGCGAAAAATAGTTATAATTGGAAGTTATTATATAATGTGTTCTACCGATTCTGAGAAAATTTTCCAATTATAATCTCAGAGTTTGGTTACAATCGGAAGTTAGTTTTGATGTATGTACCGATTCTGGGAAAATTTTCCAATTACAATCTCAGAGTTTGGTTATAATCGGAAGTTCTTATATAAACTAATCTACCGATTCTGGGAATATCTCAAAAAAGTGGAATTTATTTTGAAAAGTACAATCGGTAGTTATATCATATGATATAACTGCTGATTATAGCTTACATCTTTAGTTTTCTGCAACATATATCTTCGCACTTTCTTATAAAAAACATGTACAAAAAGGGTGGTTCAAAATACATCTTCCAAACATAATGATCATTCATCATCATCATCCGAAGGGATCATTTTGAGTAGCCTTACGGATTATTATTCATGACACTATCCCAACCCAACATGTTGGTCTCATATTGTTTCACCCAATCCTTACAATGATTCATTGGGAAGTAATCCGTACATTTACTCACCGGAGGCAATGCACAATCTTTCTTTACCTTTAAACCGATAAAATGCATCTCATTAACAAATGCCATAAAAAAAATTCTATCTTTAACCGATTCATCGCAAACCATCCTTGTAGGTGCACACGTCATACTATGTCCATGAAACGGAGAAACAAATAAATGCACCACGCAATTCAAAATGTCCGCTAGGAGATATTTGCATCTAGGTATTGTCATCCAATACTTGGATCCAATTGTTTTCAATCCCTTTAGGCACTTTACACGCGCACATAAGTCTTTGAACTCTTGTTCTTTGTTGTGTCTATCTCCGGCCCTCATCATATTCATATAGAAATCCTTGTCCTTTATTAGTTGCACCGCCATATTATTTCTTAAATATTGGCATTGGGTGACATTTTAGATAACCTCCTTGTCAAAGTGACCAATTTGTTCCGTAGCGACGTGAAACCCATAATTTTCATCCCCATTAACCTCGTAGGTGGACAAAACCAATAGAACAATGAGTGGATGGAGTTGTTCCAAATACTCTTCTATAATCGTATACGTTGATCGAATTGGTCTTCCATGGAGATCCCTAGGACAACAAAGAGTACCATACCTCTCTTCTATAGTCACCATCTCCATTTTTTGGGTTTGTTGCGAGTCGCTCATTTGATCAAAAACTCCTGAGCTAGTTTGGGACTCCACAAACACAACTTATTCCACAACCTCGCCTTTATTTACTTGAGACGGCTCCGTAAAGACCTTTTATTTCACGTTTTGAGTGGTTGGTACACCTTAATACTTTATTGGAAGACCTCTTTTCTTAGGTTCCGGCACACCGCTTTTCTTAGGTTCCGTCTCACCTTCAAGTTAGTCTTGGACATGCTCGTGCCTAGACCAATATCTTTTTGTTGACAAATGTTCCTTTAGTTCTTTTGTTTGGTTGGTCCTCGATACTTCGATATTCGGCCTACCCGCCGCCTTTTTTTAATAGGTTCATCAACCTCCTTTAAACAAGGGTGAAGGGCTTCCTCCAAATGGTGCATCAATATTTGATTTTTGGTTCCATTTGATGTAGCGCAACGCTCGGCTATTCGTGCGCACAATCCCAACTCCAAGAATGACGGACCTTCAACTCTCGGGGTGCTTGGAGTTAAATTTAATTCCTTCCAAAATGGATGAATGTCATTAATGTGAATCACTTTAACATACCTACCTAACATATGACGACACGGGATTCCAATACCTATCATATCCTTGCAAACACAATCCGTATTCTCGTCATCATAATCTTTATAAAGCTTCAATTGTTTCATCATGTGGTCTATTTCCCATTTTGAAACTTTGTGAACAACGCCCCTTAGAAGCATTCTTTCCTCTTTATGTTCCAAAGGGAATTTATGTGCACTAAATTGCATACAAGACCTAATCTTAGTGATATATCGATTGGTATATTCATGGATTCCTTCTTGGATCGACACAACTCCATTTTGACTACCGAGTAATATTTTCTTTAGTAGGCCATGAGGCCCCTCGGCGATGCTTGTCGCCTCGTTTTTGAAATTACGATATTCATATGTCCACGCAAACACAAACCTCTCCTTATGCGGTGTCAACCATTGTTTTGAATACGCAACAAGTTTTGGATAGTCCGTGCCCCATTCATCCTCAAATTTCTTCAAATTAACCTCATAAATTTCCTCGGTTATCGACCAACCATCTAGTCCCATGCTTTCATAAATAATTTCCACTTTATTCCTTCTTATTTCCACTTTTCTTCAAATAACCTCTTCTCTTCCACGGTTAATTTGATGAGACATTCATCCTCTTCCTTCGACCTCTTGGTACCTTTCCTTGGTTTTTTAGATTGGATATGAGGCTTTCAATTGGATAGGAGGTTGCATTGAATGTTCCATGTATATTGCAAGTTTTGGGCTTCCGGAAACACTACCGCTATTGCATTCATTAGAGATTGATCGTTATCCATTACAATAACCCTTGAAAAATCGTCGCCGTTATAAATGGATCTCAATGTCTCCAACATCCAAACAAAACTTATGTCATTCTCGTGATCCATTAAACCCCATGCAACCGTAAACGTGTTTTTGTCGGAAGTGTGGCAAGCAATGTTCAACAACGGAATGTTATACTTGTTTGTCTTATAAGTTGCAGTTATCAACAAAATTTGATTAAAGCATTGTGCCAATTGGATCATCAAAGGATGTGCCAAGAAAATACGTACCACTTTACCATCCTTCTTCCTTTCGCAATGTGTAATCGTGTAACTCCGCTAACCACTCTGATTGTTGCATAACCGTTCTACCATCCCATTATGTCCTTTTGATCGTAGATAGGGTCGCCTTGATCGTAGACAAAGAAGAAAGGTTGTCGGGGCCGTCCGCCTTTATCTTACTTAAGATTGCACTCGCTTATTGAATCCACATAGACTTCACCTTATCCATTTCATGCGGTTTTAACTTGGCAACCATTACATGTCCAACAAGAGTATCCGGATCATCGTGGTTGTGATAACCATTATCAACTTTAGACATTTTCAACTCTTTACCATCCCTACCATCAGGCTTATAAAAGACGATATTAAATGGGCATCCAATCTTATTTGTATGTGTTCGGTATTTCTTCCTCTCCGTCTTCCTTACATATTTATTATTCTTTCCCTCGTGACTCTTTTTCTCACCACCTTGCTCACATACCATTTCAAAACGACTATTCCTCACACAACCGTTTTGAACTACCACGCACATATTCTCTTTAGCCTTGTTGTTTAGCCATTCATTTTCCTCCTACTAACTTCCAAATGTCTAAATGTGCATATACACAACAAACATCATAAGCATGAGCATTTAACAGATATCATTTAAAGAAAAGAAAAGAGTAGTCATGAGAATACCAAAACGTTTGCATAGTGGTGAGAAGTATCAGGCCTCAAATAAAATTCATCATCCACCGCTAGAATAGCCTACAAACAACAACAACAACAAGTTAGGCCATTATAATCGGACGCACGGATAGAAATTTTCTACCGATTGTAACGAAATCGGAGGAAAAAATGAACCTTCTGATTAAATAATTTGAAAAAACAGTGACTTCTGTCTGAATTAACTTGAATAATCGGTAGATTTCGTATTTGTCACACGCCCGATTATAACAAAATTGGTAGACAAACTAATTTAAACTATCGATTATGATATCTGAAGAATTCCAAAATTTTCAGTATTGGAGGAATTTGACTTTGGGGCGACAATATAATCGGAGGTCTGAAATTTTTCATATTCTACCGATTGTAAAATATGAAACAAACCAATAATTGAACTTTTTAAAAAAAATTTGTATTTGGGGCGACTTTGACTAGTTATGTAAATTTGCAAAACACCCGATTATTCAAAATTGAAAATTTCAATTTTGGGTTTTTCTAAATCAGTAGAAATATAAGTTCCCTAATCTACCGATTGATGATATATTATTAAACAGGACTTAGTAATTGGTAGATATATAGCCATATTATCTACCGATTATGGGTAATTCATGGCATTCAATGCATGCAAAAATCGAATTTTTTCGTTTAAAACGCATACAAAGCGGGTTATGAGTTTCTTAACACAATACATGTGAGTTAGATGTATCGTTAGCTTCGATCTTGGGTGATTCTACGCTTTCTTCCATGAAAGTGTCGTCTAGGGTTTCATCTCCACAAAAGGTTGGATCATTCAAAAAATACCCCAAATCGTCTTCTTTAAGCGGTAGTGAAGCTTCAACATTATGTTCTTCACCTTCTTCTTCATACCCATCCATGTTTTTTGTTGATTTTAAGAAAAATCGTAAAATCCCACTTCTTCTTCTTTCTCTTTTTGTTCTCTATCTCTCTCTCCCGTTAAAAACTAAAACCAAATAATGGGAAAAAGTTCTTTAAAACCAGCTATATACGCATTAACTACCGATTATATACACCGAAACTACAGATTATTAAAAAATCTTCCGATTGTGCATGCCGACACTATTGATTATGATAATAGCTACCGGTTATAGGGTTCGTAGGAAAAAAAATAAACCAAATAAACTACCGATTGTAGTTTAATCTACCGATTATGGAGGGAATTTTTGTCATTACGAAAATTCGGAGATAAGAGATGGCTTGAATTTAGGTATGGGTGACCCTATTTTGTATTTTTGGTCACCCCTAGTGACGCCAGGTATAAATAGTCGAGTCATGTAAACAAATTATATTTATCTTCTTTTAATCAATACGATTACAAACCGTAAGCAATGTAGACATCAGATTTCTCTTTGTTACTATGGTATCAGACTCATAAATTAGTTTCTGAGGGTACCGATCCTAGCCTGTGTTTCTTCACCATCACCACCATTAACTCATCTTCAACAATCTCCATTAACATTAACTCATCATCTTCTGCCGCTTCTACTGTATGAAGAAAACTGAAGGCTGATTTCATGAATTCATCTCAGATTTGGGTTTAATTTGACTCAATGGTGCGTTTTTATCTACATCTACATCAAACAATTGGTAATTTTTTTCATCCACTTCCATTAATGGTGTTTCTTGTAGGAATTAGGTTTTCGATTTGGTATGATACATATGCTACATCGCATGTATTTTATATCTAAAATTCAGTTTTAGGGTTTGAGCTCTTGGCTTTTTCGATTTCCTGTTTGGTTTTTCGATTGAAATCTCTTACCTTATCAACTAAAATTGAGTCTCTGATGTTAATATCCAATTTCATGTTTAGATTACTTTATATTTGATCTCAAGTGTTCAGTTTCTACATCGCTTGTTCAATTACATCCATTTTCATCTTCAACAGCCTTATACATCATAATTAGCACAAGTTTTGTATCTAATTTCTTAATCAAGATATGTTGTTCTTGATTCCTGATGCCATGAGAGTCTGAGCGTGTTCTATCTCACTACACCATGGTCTAGTTAAGGTAAAAACTTAAATTGGATTCAGCAGAAGATTGAGAAGTTGTTGGTCTCAATTCTTACTTCAAGGCAGTCCTCACTGAGGTGTTAAAGTATCTTGCGGTTCTAATGGACTTCGAATTGGATTAGGTGAGTTACATTAAGTACAGATTGGAGTTCTCTTTGTTGAGCTTGTATACACTCTGTATGGTGTTCAGCTTGCATATGTGTTCAATTTGCAACTTGTTGTTCTTCTACTTTTCAAGCTCTTTAAATAATACAGTTAAATTTCATCTTCAACAGTGATGTTTACTCCTCTAATAAGTGATTCATGGTGCTTACCTGATTTTTTTTATCTTTTACTTTCATGTTTGTTATTTTAAATGAATAAGACAAGGTCTTGCTGAGATTATGCTATGACTACATCAATGAAATAATTTGAAAGATTGAATAACTAACAATCTTATTTGATAAGTAGAAGTACTTCATATTCCAAGTTTTCTATTTTACCTAGCCAAGCTACTTTCAAGTTACCTTTGCGCTTCTTTTATACTTCTTTTTGCTGGCAATGGTACCTGATTGCATAACTTGTACATCCATTTCTTGTTAATTCTCAATTTTCTCACCAGGTTGTTGTTAGTACTTCACCACACCTTCCTTACTGATTATGTGAGTTCTTTGTGGACTTATTTTTGGGTTCTCTGCTCTATTGTGGAGATATAGACTTATTGTCTGCAGTGTTTGAAGTACACATATGGTATGCAAGTTCTAGTATGTAGCAATCTGGGTGGTACAATATTATTATATGTAGCTGGTACAAGATTAATGTGATTACAGGTATTATGACCTAAAATGTTGAATCTGTGCTGCCTACTTCTATTGTGTCTATTGCTACAAAGTTTAGCTGCAATCAGGTTATTCTTGAATTTCTGCTCCAAGTACGTCTACTGCCATTCTCTTACATCATCCACTACTTCGGATACATCTCCAGCAGCTATTATTTGTCTACAACTTTGATATTGGTGTTTGGAAATTCATACATACAATATTTGTTGCAGATTTTGGTTGTTGTTATATTGCTTATGTGACGGGAACTAGTCCATTGCAGTCAGCCTTGGTTTGCAGTTTCACTTTTGTCTATATGTGTTTCCACTGCAATAACTCATCATGGTTTTATTACACTGCAAGGTATATTTTTCAGTCACTACTATATTGAAACTTGGTGTTTTATCCCACATCGACACTTGCACCCATAATTACTTCTCCCATGTCACTATTATTCTTTTTTTTATGACTATCAACGACACCTACTCCCTGTTACGCACCAACAACTGTGACTATATCTACTTATTATTGTTAGTGACTATTTGGTGTTGCATATGAGCTACAAATTCAGTTTTTTTTCCCTTGGAGAGATTATTTGCTGATGTTATAATTGTTAATGCTCTTCCACAAGTTATCATATGATGCGATGTTGTGTGTTTATAAATGTCAAGTTCAAGGTGTTTTCTACCACCTTGAACTTGAGGGAGGGTAATAGCATAGGCTGTGATGTTTTATGTTTGTAAGTGTGTTGTGCACACGTGTGTGATGAGTAAAGATAATTGAGTGCAGAGAGTTTATAAATAGTCGAGTCATGTAAACAAATATCTATATTCTTTTAATCAATACGATTACAAACTGTAAGCAATGTAGACATCATATTTCTCTGTGTTACTAAGAACTACCTCATAGCATTTATGTCTTTTCGTTGTAGGTGATTTTCCTTCATTTGTTTTTAATTTCATTTTTAGTTCTACCATCTACCATATGAGTCTATTATATTTTAGTTTCTCCCACCGTTGCTAAATATGGGATATCGGTGATATCTTTTTGTAATCAAACATATGTAAGTATACCAACTGCATTTGCCCTTATTTGCTGCTAAGAAAAAATCAAAATGGTATTTGTGACGGTGGATCAAAACTCTTGGGTACTTGTTTATTTATTGTACTTCATGTTCTCGTAAATCATTTTCATGCAAACAAAATACTAACAAAGAAAAAGAGTTAGAAAAACTTATCGAATTGGTTGATCGAGGTACTATGAACAAGAGTGTTATCTGTCATGATCCCTCTAGTTTACATCCTTGTTTCCTGATATTTATATTCATAATATTTCAGAACAATTAGAGGCATACAGTGGTTATTGTTTTTATACTCCTGTTGTTCGTTCATATTTTTACTTTGCGCGTGGTTTTAAACCTTGAAATCGATTTAGGGAAGAGAGTGACAAAAAGGCATACAATCTAAGTTTTTTCTTTGGGCATGGTTCTAAACCTTGAAACTGATTTTAGTGAAGTGAATAAATGGATTTTTGAATAATTTTATCGGTGTTGAACGGATGAAAGGCTCAGAGAGTGAACATCTCAGTTAGTACCACGTGTATGGTTTGAATGCGTCAGATCTGAACGGAAAAGTCGTGTTTCGAAGAGTTGAAAAACAGTCTCACATAACATTGTTATAACTAATATGCCATTTCAAATAGAACAACAGATACTTATCATTATGTACCCATAATATACATGATTAGGATTAGTACTAATTTAGTTTAAAGGAATACAAATCATGTTTTTTTGTTAAACCAACATAGACACTAACAACATCAACTAAGGGAATCAAGTGTGTAGATTCCTATTGGGATTCAGAGGCGTAAGGAACGCGATTGTACCTTGATCAACGTGATATTAGTTATGGCTCAACTACAATCCAGTTCGAAGTTAATACTGTAGTAGGCTAGTGTCGGTAGCGGCTTAATACAATATGGTGTTCAAATCTGGACTACGTCCCGGGGTTTTCTGCATTTGAGGTTTCCTCGTTAACAAAATTTATGGTGTCTGTGTTATTTCTTTTCCGCATTATATTTGTCTATATAATTGAAATATCACATGTTGTGCGTAGATCAATCAATTGGTAAATCCAACCTTTGGTTGTTGATTGAAATTGATTGACACTTGAACATTGGTCTTTGGTACCGTTCATGTTATTTCTCATATTAATTCGGCTCAAATATTTTTATCTGTTCGATTGCATATTGGTTTGATAAATAGAGATATAACTCTTGGATACTTTTATGTGATTTAGTATAACTATCTAGTTGACTCTCTTGCTATTTTACTGGAATTGTACTGAAGTTGCCCAAAAACTTCCTTTATATTCTAATAATGTAGAAAGAAGTCAATCATATAGACAAATAAAAGCGCATGGGTTGAAAAAAAATTACAACGTTATGCTAGGAGAATTGAATAGTTGATTTTCTCCCTGACCATTATAAGGAGCTCGAACGTCTGTTTGTATTTTTGACACTAAGCCAATGTCTGTTTCCAAATGCTAGCTCAGTGGTGTTATTGATTTTCTCGAAGCATTAGAAGATTTCGAGTTAGCAACAACATGTGATTGGGGGTCTCAAATTTTATCATAGCTTTACATATCCCTCGGTAATTGCTCGATATGTGTGAAAGATAGTTTGAATGCTTTTTGGGGAGTGTTTGAGGTAAGAACCAATATTTTTCACACTATTTATTTGTTATTTTTGACATGAAAAAATTACTAACCAATAATATTATTATTCTCAGTAATGGTGGTATACATATTTTCATTTTTTGGAACCTTCTCTTAAGAATCACACCGATGTTTTTCTGGTCATACTGAAGTACGATTCCAAGAATTGGAAAACAGAACAGGTTGAAGATGGTAAACATACTGTCGTTGTTCATAGGATTCGATAGTTGTGTAGAATAAGCCTTAACCTTGTCACCCATCTGAATGAAGCAATACCTAAGTTCGAAAAAGAACAAGCTCAGAGATAGGTACAGCTAAACCTTATAAGGATCGTGTTACACAGCCCTATTTCTGAAAAGGATGTTTGCTACTATGGTGAAAGACTAGTTGCAGAGAAGAACAATGATAGCCGTCAACCCATATCCAAGTGAAGAGGTTTCTAAAGAAGACTTCTTGAAATTGATAAGGGAAGGTCATAACTGGAAAAAAACTGATGAATTGATCCAGGAGCGGATAGACAGAACTGACGACCTATATTGGTTTAACACTATTTGCAATCCCAATATTTCTATGCAACCATAAAGTTTGGATCGGATGGCTTTCCCAGCTTTAGGTAGGATGCCACTTGGCGATGAATTTCTTCCTTCCCAACCTCCACCAGAGACGGGCTATACGCATTTTCATATCTTTCTCAAGCGGGTTTATCGTCGACTATGCCACCATTTTCTTGGGATGTACAGACTGTATCCACCACATCCGGAGAGATTGTTACTTATCTAGCTTACAATGCACTTGACCGGACTTATCCATACTGGGGGAGTCAATGATACACCTGGACGGTATCAAAACGATTATCATGCTCTAATACATGGATTTCAGAGATTCCACTTGGGTGAGATGCAAAAACTGAGAGAAAGCATGATGTTTGACATGGTCAAGCATTTTCCGGTCATGATGGTACATGTATTATTAGAGGAACAAGTCCCAGTGTTAGAGGAATGAGTTCCAGTGTTATAAGAATAAGTCCCAGTGGTACAGGAATGACTCATTTGAGTCCCAGTGGTAGAGCCATGAGTCTCAGTCGATCAAGTCAGCGAAGTCGTGAAAATGAAAGAAGTTTGAAACTTCTTTCTATGCAGGAGGTACCAGAAAGTTCTACTCCAAATGGAGTATTAGATACTCAAGTAGTACGTGAATATGATGAAAACCTTGGATTGGATACAACTCATGCACATCTGTTTAGGAAAATTCCAACTGATATAATGACTCCTAGTGGTGGGGTGAACGTGGAAGCAATTGGGAAATCGACTCTGTATACCCCAATTTCCTCAACCTCATCGGCATTCCAACAACCGTTTCAGCAAGCTTCTTCGACATATCAACAACATGCATTTTAAGATTCGTATCATGATCCCCTGCGCCCTGAACCCATGATTTATCAAGGTTATGGTTCTTTTTATGAGACTCAACTGCCAAGTGAGTCTCAAACCGGTACGCAAACTGATATGTCGAACAACACTCTTGATCCAGAAAACGCGGGCAACTGGGTCTTTGGTCAAGAAGGAAATCGCCAAGGAAATGAATAGTGTATGAGTAGTTTATGGACGTAATTTAGTTTAAATATTTCAAATGTAATCTTTTTATTTTAATTAATGGGAACTGTGTTTTAGATTAATAATCAAATAGAAACTAGTTTTACATTTCATTAAAAGCTAACCTTAATTGCATAACACAATACTTAAAAGTTGAATCCCCGCACGTGAACCTTATAGAGTTCATAACGTTCGTCGTGAATAAACCATCTTCTGTTGCCTTCGGCAATTTTGGTATAATCTCTAAGTTTTAGTTCTTCAGTTGACAACCTAGGATTATCCCCTTTTATCAACCACATAATTTGCTGATACTTTCTCACATCGTTATTGATGAAACAATAACGATTTTGAAAACACTCATTCGTTCTTCCTGAATTTACGTGACTGAACAAAACACAGTGTCACATAAGTTAAAAGTCTATAAATTGAAATCTCTATCACTTGCTACTAAAACCCAACATTGAATTAGAGAAACATCTTCTTCTCAAGTGAAATTCACTTCGGTTATGCGAGAACTAGGTATGTTTGAGATGGTGTGAGTTGAAATGGGTATTTATAGGGGAGGAACAGTAACCGTTGGATGGGGAACTGATGAGCGATGTTCAAGTCCGCAACGTAATGACTAGCGCTGGCACTGGACTGACCAGCAGGAGATAATTAGACCATCTAGCGATTGAAAATTTATCGCTCGTTGGAAAATCGGTCGTGTATGCCTACATGTTACAGTTGACATATAGCCATATATGTTTGACACTTTGGCATACCCATAATGGGTACATATATTGAAAAACCTGATGTTTGCAATCTGGGTAGGAATACGTCTAAGAATGAGCAAATCACACATACACGATCAATTCCAGACCCACGGACAATCGGAATAGATTAGCTTCAATTAGATATTGATGAGTTAACATCATATCAACTAGGGTTGTACATGGGACGGGACGGTACGGGTTTTTTCCTAGCTCAATACCTGTACCTCCCTATGGCCGGTACCTGTACCTTGTACTTGTACCTGTACCCGTGTAGTACGGGACGGGACGGGACTTGTACCTGTTTAACTCGGTACGGGACCGGTTTTTTAGTTGTACCATATGTTAAAAAAATCCATTTTTTCCTAATAAGCTAGAAATTGAATGCATTGCAAGAATTTGAATTCACATTTTACCTCAAAAACATTGGAAAGCTTGCGAAGAAATAAATTGCGTAAGACAAGCATCCCACTTTGTACATTGACGCCCGCTCGAAAAACTCATAGTACAGGAACTGCACATATTTTGAAAAAGAAACACTAAAATTAGTTAGCTGGAGACAACGAAGGCATTGCAAAGCTACATTAACGAAATACTAATATTCACAAGAAACAAAGTAACAACGGTAAAAGGATACTTAAGCAACCACGTACACTGGCGATGGCTACAGTCTCGAGATATGCTATGAAATAAGAAAGAGCCAGAATCCAAACAGGCTCAGTAACCCGTCGAATTGAGTCTGGTAGGTCAGTAATAGAATGTCGTAGTCGGCGAAGCGTCATAATTGACACCACATGGTAAAACAGGAAGCAAACGTGAGTGAGGAGGAAAATTGTGTGTGTTACCTGAGACATGATCTTGAATACCAATCAATAAAAAAAAGTTTAATTAACCAGAAGACATGCATATATACTAAACCAAAGTTCATGCAGAAGGATCATAATTTGTAGCCTGCGTTGTTCATCTTCCACGAAGGAAAGGTATATGAAGCTCCCAAAACAGTCCAAAAGTAGTGTTGCACGTAAAAGAAGTATGAATAAAAATCCTCGGTACTACGGGACGGGACGGGAATAGCCTAGAATCGTTACTTGTACCTACTCTAGGCACGGTACCAGTTTTTGGTACTTGTACCTGTCCCATCTGACCGCGGTTCCGGGACGGTACCGGTACGGTTCCATGGGACGGGACGGGACGGTTCCTGTGCAGCCCTAATATCAACTATTTTCAATTTATACTTGAACCATTACATACATACACTTACAAGTAACCCCCCCCCCCCTAATATCAACTGTGTTTTAGATTAATAATCAAATAGAAACTAGTTTTACATTTCATTAAAAGCTAACCTTAATTGCATAACACAATACTTAAAAGTTGAATCCCCGCACGTGAACCTTATAGAGTTCATAACGTTCGTCGTGAATAAACCATCTTCTGTTGCCTTCGGCAATTTTGGTATAATCTCTAAGTTTTAGTTAGCTGGAGACAACGAAGGCATTGCAAAGCTACATTAACGAAATACTAATATTCACAAGAAACAAAGTAACAACGGTAAAAGGATACTTAAACAACCACGTACACTGGCGATGGCTACAGTCTTGAGATATGCTATGAAATAAGAAAGAGCCAGAATCCAAACAGGCTCAGTAACCCGTCGAATTGAGTCTGGTAGGTCAGCAATAGAATGTCATAGTCGGCGAAGCGTCATAATTAACACCACATGGTAAAACAGGAAGCAAACGTGAGTGAAGAGGAAAGTTGTATGCGTTACCTGAGACATGATCTTGAATATCAATCAGTAAAAAAAAGTTTAATTAACCAGAAGACATGCATATATACTACACCAAAGTTCATGCAGAAGGATCATAATTTGTAGCCTGCGTTGTTCATCTTCCACGAAGGAAAGGTATATGAAGCTCCCAAAACAGTCCAAAAGTAGTGTTGCACGTAAAAGAAGTATGAATAAAAATCCTCGGTACTAGGGGACGGGACGAGAATAGCCTAGAAACGTTACTTGTACCTACTCTAGGCACGGTACCAGTTTTTGGTACTTGTACCTGTCCCATCTGACCGCGGTTCCGGGACGGTACGGTTCCATGCGACGGGACGGTTCCTGTGCGGCCCTAATATCAACTATTTTCAATTTATACTTGAACCTTTACATACATACACTTACAAGTAACCCCCCCACCCCCCACCCCCACACCCACACACACACATCTTATTGGCACAAGAAGAAAATTTACGGCTACCGATCCAGAAATTACAATGGGATAATCTTTTCTACATATTCTTCTTCAGTCTTCCTCCTGCACAATTTCTAATTATTTCCCTTCAAATTCATTGTCAAACACCACCTTATAAACCTGATGGTTACCGGTGAAATTAGTGTTTCAAGGTCAGCCTCTCTGAGGCACAACTGAACTACTCGTGTAATTCCAGTCCACAGATGGATCATTTTTTTTATTTTTTTTTTGAAGCATCACAGATGGATCAGGAACACCCCATTAAGGATTGAAGAGTCAATTTACTGGTTGAAGTCTAAAGATGAACGTCAAACAAGAACGAGATTAGGACAGTTAGCAATGCAACATGTGTATTATATTTAACCAAGGCTACAAAAATTTTCACATTTCCGGGATCAGAAGCTTAAGTGGCTTGGGGGGGGAGTCAAAATTGCTCAAATAATAAAATTGCAAATCGCTTCTGATGTAAATCTGGAAATACACGAGAACATCTAGTTAAAGTCTTGCATACCAGAATTAAACTAAGGTACGAATGTACTATAAACATATTTTTAATTCGTATGTGCAAAAGAAAAAGACAGAAAATCACTGATGTCGCCACCTCCACAAAATTTTAAGGCCCTAAGAGCAACTGCAATGGTGCGATCAAAACCATAGACCCAAAAAAAAAAACGATCAAATTTAAGTTTAGTCCGTGGTGTTACACTAGGGTGGAAGAGTAAATTTGGTCACTTAAAAAAAAGTATACACTAGGATCGAATTATATGCCCGCCCCATCACCAGGACCACATTATATGCACGCCCCATCAGCCATCAGGCGAACTTTATATGCCCGCCTCACTCCGGATCACATTATATGCCCGCCCATCACCGAGATCACATTATATGCCCGCCCCATCAACAAGATCACATTATATACACACCCGGTGACAAACGAACATTATACGTCCGCTCGACTATATATAGTTTTGGTCTTGGTCCCCGACCAAATATAGTCTGGAATTTGGTCTTGGTCCGGATTTTAGTCTTTACTCCGTCCCGCTGTGTCTCGTCTCTGGACCATAATTATAGGTTTGATCGTCCACTGTGGTTGCTCTAAGAGAATAATTGCCTTCATACCATAAACATATTTTCAATTCGTATATGTGCAAAAGAAAAGGACAGAAAATCACTGATACCGCCACTGCAACAGCTGTCGCCACCTCCACAAAATTTTAAGGCCAATAATCGCCTTCATGTCATATAGTCTGGAATTAGAGAAAACAAAAAATGACCAGATTACCTTATTAACACTGGAATCGGAAATATATAACTCAAGGAATTTCCTTGTTCTCTTTTAAAAAAAGAAGAAAAAAAAGGGGACTAACCTGCTGTGCAAGCTTCAAACATCTCCGGAGCTAAAAGCTCCTTTAACCTTTCTTCCTCCCAATATATCCACTGAAGAAGTTGAACACATTTTATATTTATATAAATAATTTTTTTTAACAGAAGTAAATTACAAAAAAGAGATACAGCTTATTTATCTTACCGAGAAACCCCTTTGCGGGAACCTCCATATTTCCGATTGTAAACCCGCTCGTTCCAAGCGAAATATGATAACAGCGTACAATCATTATCTTAGTATGTTACTGCATATGCGTACAATAAAACAGTACACAGCGGATTCAATTACCAAGAGTTAAGAAAAAATCTACAGATTCAGAGAATTCAAGAGTTAAGATACTTTTATCACCACAACACAAGAACGGTTAATATGTACACTCCATCAAGATCACAATTATACAGTTAAGATACTTCAAAAATATTGGACAAGAATACAGGACTCATGTTACTCTTTTGACTAGGAAATCATAAACTAAAATTGTCCAGGATATGACAACACAATCAAAAGGATTCCTAACAAAATCAGAGAAGACACGAGTTGTTCTTACAAGTGCCGACTTATAAAAATATATATGTGAACAAGAATACCATAACTAAGGGTTAAAATACTACATTCACATATGGGTGTAGTCCTAAACTGTACTACATTCAAAAGGCATCACATACACCATGTTGAACGAAAAAAAAGAGCATGTAACCACTGGTCAATAAGAACAAAGACCTAATCATCTGTTATAACCTAAAAACCTCACATACATTACATGAATCAAACTAGCTGAATAATGAATAATTGGTTTTTATAAACAGTTCTTGGACAGACAGTTTAGGACCTCACATACATTATAACCTAAGAACCTCACATACATTACATGAATAATTGTGGATTTACCATTTCCCACAGAAAAACATGATTGTTACGCGTGTAGGTTAAATAAATTAAGTCATTCTTTTCAGCCTTACACAAGTAAATAGGTTCATCTCAAAATATGTAAAAAGTTAATTAAATAAAGTGCAAGGTTAAATATTACCAGTCAAGTCTCCACCGACATAGCGCTCTCTCTTACAAACTTCGTAAAGGGCCATAAGAGCCAATGCCTGGAATCCGATCCGGGTTCTGAACCAAATATGAATGGAGAGAACTAGCGAGATCAAGTACATTCACTGGCAAACCGACATATACCATGGAGAGTGCTGTGTTCCTTAAAGTAGCTAACACGTTTTCATTCCCAGCTTGTATTCCAGCATGAAAGAGAGTAAAATGAGGCTCAATATCGTACTTAATGGTGGTTTTCTCAAAGACTGGACTGTTGAAAACTCCATCAGCTGAAAACAACCGAAACAATTGTAAAAAAGAAACAAGTTGTAGATAAGCAAAAACTATACATGTAATTTTCATTACTCACCAACAGTTTCCTTGACAATTTGAACATCTAGCATATCGGTAATGTCCTGTTGGTAAGACCTGCCATCACAGCCTGCTACAGCTGTTTTATTATCGCGCAAGATGCCAACCAGTAATGTACCACCACCAAAACCCTGAATCGGAACAACAATTGCAATCAACATCTCCTCAATGGTTAAACCTAATGCTTCAAATATCTTTCGAATAATACCTCAAGAACAAAAAGCTCTTCAGGACCATCATCTGACCCAGCAAATTCAATACATACAACCCAAAATAATTAGTTTTGAATGCTGCAATCATAACAAAATAAGAACGTTAAAGTTTATTAAGTTTTGAATGTTGTACCCTGGTCATTAACTTTTAAACCAGCATCACTTGAGCTTAGATTCTTATTTTCAGCTACAACAGGATCTTCTATTTCTGAAGCTTGAAGAACACTTGCTGCTTCTACTTGCAAATGTGATGCCACCAGAACTTGGTGCATTGTTTGAGGAACCAGCGCATGCTCTCTGACTGTGTGACATTATTGCCGTAATTTGAACAAAACAAATAACAGTTGAATCAGAATCTTGCACAAGAGAAACATTAATAACAACTTCATAAGATCAAATAACAACTTCATAAGATGATTCCATGAAAATTAAGACAACAGTAAAAGTCAGAGTAAATCAGTGTGAACTTCACATTCATTCCATCAAAATGAAAAACATTAATTTCGATTTCCTAATGTTCACATACTTTCAAGACTTGTAGACCGGAAAAGTAAATGCACCACGTCTACCTTCTAGACAATTAATAATTCCCCAAGGTCCAAATAGGCTCCGTATAGGGTGAGAACACAGAAATGTACACGACTAAATGGACAGTAGTGTCTGTACCTGTATCTGAATTAGACAAATAAAGTATAAACTGGTCATGCTTTTTCAGTTGATGATCGATTAAGGTTTTCACACATTCCAGGCTTCCAGCAAACAATAATCGGATTTATAATTATAGAAATGCACACAAACATAGACAACTTGAAAATACAGGCTCAGTATGTCATGCATTAGAGGGACCGTACTGCAGGTAAATGGCTAAGCCAAATCCACAGATCAACAGACCTTTTGGCTAAGAATGGCTAAGAACCCGGTATCAATTATAACATTCCATGTAACAACATCTCATACAGAACTTTCATCAAACATCATTCGAGCACTTACAAAAAAAAACAGAGTTGGCATACATTTGAATCTAGTTCTAATTCATCTATTTGTTTGCAGTTGTTTCTCAAGAGAGAATGGGTTTGAACCATTGTAGAAAATCAACCAAAAAAAACAAATCAAGTAACAGAAAAAAAAAAAAAAAAAAAACTTTAATTACAAACCCTAACTGTACCTGAGAAGTTTTTCAATCAAACCCTAAGGAACCGAGAGATATGGAAGGTTTGTGGTAGTAAGGTTGAGACGAGTTTAGGTTTTGAAGGTAAACTTCTGATTCATATGTAGAGTAACTGATAGATGGCGTTTTTAGTTTTCTCTGAAGAGAGAGGCGAAGCAATGTGAAGAATGAGATGAAGAGAGAGGAAGAGCGTAATCAACTAATCATATATCCAGTTTTACATCTCTGAAATAAGATGATCTTCATCTTGACCGTCCATAATAGGTATTCAGCGTTCTTGGGCTCTCGTATATCCAGAAAGAATATAAAAGCCCACGGACCGCTGAATCTACTGTACAACCCATGTATGACAAGATGAATTTTTTTTTTTTTGGCTTATAAACAACGGACCCCAAAAAGGCTAATGGTCACCTTCCACGATTGGAAGTAGCCGGAAAAATAAACATGCCTTTAAACTAGAAGAAAAGTATTCAATATCCTTAAAAATTGCAATCGTCCTAGAATCGCCATAAAACACGCCAGCTGAAAATTGATTGATGAGATTCTAAGCATCACTTTCAATGATGAAATGAGTAAGCTTCAGCTACACCGCTTTCTTCAAGTCTGCCCAAACAGCTTTGGCTTCAGCTTCTTCAACAGACTTTACTCCAAAAACAATGAAAGCACAAAAAGCCCTCATCACATGTCATGCACAATTATTTTCAGAGATAGGATCATAAGATCCATCAGCATTGCATTTAATCCAACCAGTAGGCGGGGGCAACCACTTGTCACAATAACCAAAAGCGACCATATTGTAAATGATGACACAAGGTTTTCTAGTTAAATGCATAACTCTGGCTCGGATTAAAATTACGTAATGGTTTTCCTTGATATTTTGGAAAAAGAGATCATTTCTGCTCTGTCAATAGAGACCATAGAATAGCAACAAAGAGACGATGATATCTGTCAGGAAGTTATGAAATAAGATCGAGAATGTAAGACAGTTCTAGCTGGCAAAGCATTTCTAGCAACTTTCCAAGTAAAAACTTGAGCTCTATAAGGAACATTGATTTTCCCATCTGGTAATCGAGAAAGCGTAGATCTTGCGGCTTCTAGGTTAGCCAGTCCTTCGATATCAGTTGGGGATCTTGGAATGCACTTCCAAAGAGCACTACAAGGGAAAGGTCTAAGGATTCGAAGTACCAAGTAAGCAGATTTAGAGGTAAATCTGTCATTTTTGAAATCTCCCAATCCCTCCTATCAGGAGTTCAAAGCTGGCTCAAAAAAATTGTGATAATCTTCTCAACAGAAGCATCATCAAAGTGGGTGTTTAATCTAGTAACATCCCAAGATCTAATAACAAAATTAATAAAATACAAACGTTTTACATCAAGTTCTGGAGGGACCAAAGGTTTAGGAGAGGCAGATCCCAAATGAAAGAACCCACTTATCACACCAAGGATCATGAATTGACCATTAATGAATGGACCATCTCCAACACAGACAAGATGAGCTTAGATACATACAAAGAAAAAAACATTACAGAGAGAAAAGAAACAAAATGTGGGACTTAAAATTGAAACTTTGACATTTTTCTTGCTTTACAAAAATCATAAATCACAAAATGGACTTGGATTAACAAAAAGAAAAATCAAAATTTTCTGTTCCAAAATCAGAGAATCACATTAATTGCAAAAGGAAAAAAGGGCAAAAGAGATGAACAGATATCTATAGTCCCTTTATAAGAGGAAGCAGCAACACAGATTAGCTAAGAAAATTGGGGAGGTGAAGTGCTGATATATCCTTCCTCACAAGTTGTTGTAGTCAAGAAGAATCACTAGTTTTGCTCTGCAATGAGAAAAAATCACCTTTTTTTTATCTACTCTGAGAACCAACAACAACCTGGTCTCTTCAGTAAGGGCAAACTTTTTTTTTTTTTTGCAGAGCCAAAAATCTATCAAATCTGGCTATCAGGTAGTGTTCTAATATTTTCTACAAAGAAGCCGAGGTGGTGAAGTGAGAGGGTCGAATGCTGTTCGGCCAACCAAAGAATTAATAATCAACGGTAGGATGATGACACTACCAGAAACTCAAATTGTTGTGTAGTTGGAGAAAATATGCAACAGATTTTCCAGGGTTTCCGGGTAGAATTTCCTAGCAAATAAATAACACGGCCGCTTCATCCCATTCCACAAGCAATCTTTCTCCATCACTAACTTCTGCAAGAAATAAAGTAAAAATGAATTAGCACAAGTTCTGACATTCGGCATGAGCAATGGAATACTTTCACTGAACACAAGGGGTAAAGAAAATCAAAACCACAAGCTACAAAACACACTAAAGAAAGAATTTGGATCAATGAGATGATATTGGATTAGATATACGTACCCTTTCATCACTAGTAACATGAAAACTCTGATCAATAGACTGTTTCAAAAAGGACAAAAGAGCATTAGAGACAGATTCAACATGTTCGCCAGACTAAATACAATCTTTAAGCAGCTCGTACCGTAATGTTCTTCAGGAGCTCATAGGTAGCATCCTGAGCTCGATAAGCTTTCGGATGCCACTTCCCTTCAGACCAATCGACGTGTGTCACTGACCAATTCGCTATGCCTCCAGGATCCATCATCTAAAAAACACCCAAACAAAAAGGAAAAGGAAGAAAAAAAATCATTTTTGCACGAAATCTTACACTTACGATTTTATCAAGAAAACAGTAGGTTTTAGGTTAAGATTATTATGCACTAACATAGAAGAATGTCGGCAAGTAATGCTCGTCAGAGTAGCAATTCTTCCCCTCCATACCTGGCTGTAAGAAATCAGCATATAGTAACCATCAGTAGAGCAAATAAAAAAAATTATAGCACTCTGTTAATATCAGTTGTTGCTGTTGTAAATCAACAATGCCAGAGGAGAAGAATTTATTCAACGTCTTTCATAAGTAAATAAATCACCTTGCAGTAAAGCTTGAACTTGGTGTAGTAAAGACTATCTGCTAAGACTATCATGGCATGCTGCCGCTTCATTGTGAACCACTGCAATAAATTTATGATTAAATACTACTACAACAGAACTGTGAGGATATATATTTCATGTACAATATGTTTCCTGTATTAGAAGCTAGTATGTGGCATGATAATATGATCTTTCCCAAAGCATTAATTTGATAACCAACGAATTTTTGCTGAATGCATATTTGAGAACCTCTTCACATCGATAAGTTACTAATAATTTGGTCAATTACCTGAGCACCTTTCATGAAGTCCTTATAGTCAACTTCAGGTAACATATGCTCTGAATACCTGCCGGATCCATGAGGTCCGGGATCTTCAAAGCTGAAGATGGAAAAACACAAAAATAGAACTCTCATTAGTACAAATATCAGAAGAGGGAAAAAAAGGTTAAGACCTACTTTCAACCTCAGTAGTATATGCTCAAGAAGTCTATTGGATTGTAAAAAATCTAATAAATTTCTAAAGCTAGCTTACCGATCAATAAAGCTAACATTTGTATCCATCAAATAGTTATAGACATAATCGAAATTATGAAGTGGAACACAACTGCAAAGCAGGAAGAAGAAGTATTAGAAACATTATATTGACAGAACAGAAGGGCTTATGAAATCAAGATGCCCGTAAGTGATTTAAAAGACAATCACCTGTCTGAGAGAAGTACAAAATGCTGATTATCAGGGTCTTGGAAAGCCAATCCCAGAAGTCTCTTCTCCGCATCAACCATAGAAATTTTCCCCCATACCACCTGCAAATGATTTTATTTTATAATGACTGAGAATTCAGGATTTATTCCATAGCATGAATGAGCGCTGACAGAACCTAAATGCACTTAATAGCAGTGTGTTTCAAGTACCTTCTCACTGTGAATGTCTCTGTTGACGAAGTAACGGCTCAAATGTACCGGTCTTTCCCTAGATGCATGTACATAGACAGAGAATCTGCCTTCGTGCCCCTACCAAAATAGACAATACCGAATTTTGAGCTGAACTTGTAAACCAAACAACACCAATTATTAAACAACTAATGCTCGGTGAACTCAATAAAATTCATAAGATAGAGATAAAGCGAGATTCACAGTGTGCAACAATTATAAAGGTATAATGGTCATATGTGAGAAACATATTAAGCCTGCTCTCTCAAGCAACTTAAGTTTTCTTTTTATCTACATAAATAAGATAGCTACCCCAATCAACTGCAAATTTGGCTGCTCAATTGTCAAAACTACTACAAGTTGCCAGCTATGTGTGTCATATATCTGTTAGTTTATCGCTAGGTCCATAGTCTCATCTTGATCACTCCAATTTAGCAACAAGCTATGCTAGGGGATCTGAAGCAACCCCTTCCTTCCTCTTGGGAACTATCTGCACCATTCCGTCATCCAAAACCACCCTTGGGATTAGCAGTCATATTTTCTCGAATATCAAGGTAGTGCTCAATGAATTTACTCCTTTTGTCAACTTAAAGAGTGTAGGGGACCAAAAAATTATTAGATAATTTAATAGCTGAATGCGGTGTTTCTCATTCTGAGACATCATGGTTGTTGCTATAGATTAACGCTCAATCAGCCGATGGCGATTTTGGGAATTGTAATGTGTACATTTAAGTCAGCATGTTGCATAAACTATACTATGTGGATATCATCAAATGTCAGACCTAGCGTTCAAGTCGGCAAGTATAGTAGAATCCATAGGATGCTATGCCTTACTGGCTGCTGATTGAGTAAGCAATCAACTGCATTACTTAATTCTCCTTCACTATTGTTCAACTGTAAGTGTTCTTTCAACAGTTAAACACATCTAGCAAAAAGGAGTCCGAATGTCCCATAATGATACTACTTTGTTTACTGGGATCTACTAATTTGTTTATTTTTCTTTTTTGGTTTAAGATATCTGACCAAATTGAAATCATAATTCCTGGAACAGAAGCTATATTCAAGTAAATACTTCTACTGCGCCCTAAAGATCAAATCATAAAACCAAAGACCAATAACTACTTATTCAAATCTAGTGTGGCGCAAAATTTTCCTATCTCTAGCAGGATCTAGTAAGTCATGCACAGAACAAGTGTTTGGATCCAGATATGGGGGACGGAAAGAAGAGACTTACATCGAAGAACTTATCCCATAGCTTTTCAAAAGGTAATGTGCCGGGAGTCAAGAACATGAAGGCGATTTTAGGTGACTTTGTTTGAATAGGAGGTGTCAGCAAGATATCTCTAATGACACCACGAGCTGCGATCTCAGCATCACTGTATTCCCTGGTAGGAGTAGGTGGTAGCCACTCGGAGATAGATTTACAGCCGACTCCAGAGAATACATAACAAGATGAATACACTCTTGGTGGATAGATATAAGCACCAATTAGCAAGACGCTAATCAAAGAAATCAATGCAAGGATCCAAACTGGCCCCTTTATAGGCGGTCTGTGGCGCGGCGCTGGCATAATGTGTTGTAGATTCGAAATGCCTAAACGCTGCCACGCCTGTGATGTCTTCATATATTGTTTATAACAATGTCATCAGAGTAGTATATAGTATTATGTTTTCCTTTGTCTACGATTTTGTGCCCATACAAAAACTTACAATATGACAAGTCAGATGCAATCACCAATCCTCTTATCAACTAGGCTTCTTCAGCAACGACACCCCCCTGAATACCGCCCCCACTCTGTTAAAAAATCCACATTCAAAATGCCACAGTCAGTAACCAGATACAAGAAAACACAGATGGATCTTGAGAGTATTTATTTAATAATAAAAAAATACTGCACTTGAAAGATCTAATGCAAAACACCATGATTACCCAGATTCAAAGTATCAATTCCTCATAATTGCAACCATTAAACCAAATCAAACTCACAAATTCAAATTAAAATCAATCCAAATGCGAAATCAAATTGGAACTTTATTATCCGCATTTTCCTCATCATGTCCAATCAAATTGGAATCCTCCCTAATCCAAATTCCAAAATACATTCCTCATCATATTGTTTCATCCAGCTAAGATTGATACAAATTCTGAATTTGTCATTAAAACCCCAATAAAAAATCAAATAACTCAGAGATTTTACTGTAACAATGACGAAATCGATCAAACAAAAGCAAAACAACACCAAAAACCATAAACTAAACTATTATTTCATTATACAAATATATGTATGTATAGTGAAATTAAACAAAAAAAAAAAGGAAAGAAGTAGTAACCTGGAAAGATGGAGGAGCTAAAGAGAAAAAAAGATCTATGTTCCGTCTTCAAACAAACAAACAGTTGAATGAATCTCGGAGAGATCCAATCCAGAGATTGGTTGGGGAATTAAGGTTATGATTGATTGACTGATTTGATTTGATTTGATTATTAAAAAAAAGAGTATAAGGGAGTAGAGATTTGGGGTAGTCGAGATCTAGGGCAAAACTAAAACTAACAACAGACAACTCCGAGAAAAGAGAAGAGAAAGACAAAGATGATGATTAAATCTATAAAAACAGAAAGAGAATGGTGGAGCACAAAAGCAAGGGGTTTTTACGATTTCCTTTCTTCTTCTTCTTCTTCTTTGGGAGGAGGATAATAATAATAATCTATTACTCAGAGACTTGAACTCAACTTTCTCTCACTGGTTTGTGTTTTCTGTAAAAATGGAAGAGGAGGAGTCGAAGAGTTTTGTTGCTGCTTTTTCTGAAGCTGCAAAGAACATTTCAGCCGGCGACTATTATTATTTTGTTTTTTTTTATTATTATTATCTTTCTTTATTACCGTATAATTATACGTATTTTTCTTTTTAATTTCTCTGCATGGTCACTACATGGCTAGGAACCTACCAAGGCACCCTTTCTTTTTTGCCTCTTTTGGCTATATTTTTGGAACCCATACTTACTTTGAGATTTGATTCTAGCAGTTGTTTGGGTGTGGGAAGATTGGATTCCACCAAGTCTCATTAGGGGAAAACATTGAAAAAGAATAATAAAGTAGGGTTTAGCTAAAATTAAAAAGGTAGGGTTTTAGTCTACTTTTAAGAAAGGTTTGTAAAAGGATTACTGGATTATATTGTGTGTGTTTTTTCCTAATTAATTTGAATTATCTCCTCTAGAGATTCAAACTCCTATCGTTAATTTTTTTTTCATTCACTTTCCAGTTATAAATGTGTTACGTGTGGAAATTTTGAATTGATATTTCTCGAACCATCCAAAAAAACACCATTTTGCGAAGATTTTAGACATTTGGATGATCAACAATGCAACAATCTGATAATCGGAGGTATTCCTTTGCTGAAAACAACCTACATCGGTGTTCGACAACACTATAAGAAAAACAGAACTGAAATTTTGTTTTCCATATGTATATATTTATATACTAATATATGTTACCTCATTGAATGATGAGTCCAAATTTGTGCACCTCTTTAGAATCGGGATATGCACATTTTGGACGCTCCTATTGGAGTTTCTTTTTGTTAGAAAACCGGTTTTGGTACTCCAATTCATTAAAAGATTAAAACTCTAAAAATTTAACAAATAATAATTTTCTCTTTTTTTCTTTATTTCTGAGTTTGTTTTCATCATGTGTTGTTGAGATTATATGAATAATATATATATATATCCAGTAACAAAAAAGAATAACAAGATTATATATGAGGAGATCAAAGATTGTGATGAAGGACACATAAACCATGTTATTTCATCTCTCTCGTTGTTCAGTTTGTTTATGTTTTCACCGCAAACGCAAATCAATTTTTCTTCTTAAGATCACAGATCCACAATCGGGGAGGAAAAAAAATATATAACAGAATTGTTCGTATAAGGAAACAAAATTGAATAAAAGTTGAGTACGCCTCTTTATATCTACCATGACAGGACTCCCTTAAAAGAGTCAGAAATTCTTGAAACAAACAACAAAAATATATGAATTGACATGATGAACATCCTCTTTTCTACTTCTAACTTAGAGAAAGAAACTCTCAGAACATATACCATTCTTTACCTTACTTTTTCCTTGATCCAATTAATAATATTCTTGTGGAAATCTAATTCTACCACTAACATTGGAAATCCAGAGATTTTATAAATAATCTTTTTTATGGGAGAACATGCAAGAAATATTAGGAATGGATGAGTATCTTATCATTTGGTTTTTGATTCGAGAGTGTGATATCGTACAATTATCCCAATCAAAAGGTTGTTGAGAGTGTGATATCGTACGTATTTATACCCAAATGCCTTGCAATGTGAGGGAGATATGAATTAAGGAGAACATTATTTAACTATTCAGAGACTTACTTCTTTAGTTTCTTATGATTTGGTTTTTGCTTCTGATGTTTAGTTCCTTTTGTAAAACAGTTTTTATTAATGGATTACTAAACCTATGGTTTTAAGGAAGAAAATTATTGAGTTTGGATCAACATTTAAGTTATGTTTCTTCAGGTTTACCTGCTGATACCAACATGAGATTATGGTATTTTGCAGAGAAGATAAGAATACTTAAGACCAAGCGGCGTGCAATGTTTCTTTTCTTTTTTATAATTTCCAAAAATAAAAATAAGAAAAATAAATAAGTGACGTAAAACTTTGGAAGCAATTTTGTCAACCAATAAGGTAAAGTGAAATATGGTGAAGTTACTAACATTAACACTACATGTAGAAACTGAAGATGATGAACAATCTATTGTTTTGCACCGGAGAAATCACTAGAACGGATCGTAAACGAGGGAGATGAAGATCCATAGTTCTCCATTAAGCAGAAAATGCAGACGAATACAAAAAATGAATGTTGAACAGTTAATATTTGGGCCATATCCGACCATTGTTTTATACTATTAGTTTCTCGTGTTTAAAAATAGTTTTAATCCCACCAAGCGCATTCTAAGCATATGTCACCTAAGTGAGAGATGGATGCTAAAATTAACGACAAAGGGTTTCGTTTATTTAGGATTTATGTGGGAAGTAATTCAAGTTACCATTCTTCATGGGTTAGGAAAACAATTGTCAAGTAAAAATTTCATTTTTATGGCATATTTGGGTCCAATTCGGCACCCCTTCAAGGTAATTGAATGAATTATAATGGGACAACTGGGGAATCTTATTAAAGTAATCCGATTTAAAATATCACTGGAGCAATCTATCGTACTTCACAACTATGTTAAAGTTTCCCATGTTGACCATTTTTATCCCTATACAAGAAAATATATTAAAACCCTTAAATTATTATTTTCCATTTCGCTCATGTTCTTCCCCAATTGAAGAATCCTAAATTCGTAATACCCGAGTTTGACATCCAGAAATCCTAGAAATTAAAATAAAAGCATTAGTTTAAATTGGAAGAATCTCAAACCAACAATTGCAATATAAATCAAGAAGAAACGAATTATGTCCTTATTCTAACACATGCTACAGTGTGCATACAACAATAATCCTTGATTTCAATATAATCATTGACTTTTCTGTGTGGTATTCATTCTCGTTCGGCTCTTGGAAATACATTTAGCAGTGGTTGGAAAAACTCGCAAAACTCGACGACTTCACCTACTTCATTACCCCTAACCGTTCGCGTACCTCTATTGAAACATAATGGTTTTATGTTCCTTCATCGATTGGAAGTCATTTTTTCTCTTCTTGATAAATTTTTTTCTTGTTCTTGATTTTATCCCTTGAAGTTTCTTCGATCTCTTCAAAACATACCTAAAACTCTTGTTCAGTCGTAAGAAAACCTTAATCATCCAGGATAAAAACAAAATTCATCTCACGTACAAGCCTAGCCAAATGTTTACTTCTTTTTTTTGTTTCAAGAACAAACCCTAACCGAAAATTGAAAATCGAAAAATTAATGAATCCTAAGAGTTGAAATCCTAACACTTTAATTATTAACTTTTGTGTTATACCCTATATTTTTAATTTTACATCACCGAACCCTTGTTTTTATCATTAATAGAGATATCTAGTGATACCTTGAACTTTTAGACTATAAAAAACTCATTTGAAATCCTATTTAGATTAAGTACGACTTCAATTCCTGAAATCAAACCTTAAAATAACAATTGGAATTATACAAATCAAACCAAGAAAACCACTAAATTCAAAAAATCAAACATATAATCAAATCCTGTAGAAGTCACCGTAGTATAACGGTAAATTTGTTGGCTGGTGATAATAGCTAGCGACTTGAGTTTGAAACTCATTAGCATTGATGGGATAAAAAAATATTTCTTTCCTAATCCAACTACATGGGATTGTTGCAGGTAATAGGTTCTTCTTGTAAATGAGGTTTTTTGTTCTTATTTTATTAATTTTAAAAAGAGAATAATTCTAATTCAAAACCTAACAGTGAATGCGATAAGATCCTCTATACCGTAACAGAGAATGAGATATCTTCTTTCAAGAAATTCGCCATTATCAACATTAATGTCCTTTGTTGCGGCATCATACACTAGTAAAATTCTTCGCCTTCTCTGTCTTCATATAAATGCTAATAACACCCATGACTGAAACAAAATAAAGAATTAATGATAATATAATAAGGATTGCTCTTTAAAGAGATTAAAAAAGAAGTACCGTTTTATACTCTGATTTTTTTATTAGGTACGTAATTAGATTCATGTTTTCTTAGGATGAGCTGACCAGTAACCGTAATATTGACTATGAAATTTGGGCCTAGAAAAAGTTATTAATGTCACAGACACTTTCACAAAGTTGAAAAAACAGATACAGATTACTCTAATGGTATTTCGAATGCGGATACTTTTATAAAATATTCTACTATAAAATACACGTATAACAAGTGGATGTCTTAAATTGCTTCTTTCCGTGATCGGGGTCTTTTAATAGTTTCTCTTGAGCATTTCCAACAAAGGTCGATGTGTTAAATTGTTTCTAAATATAAATATGATACGTATGATAAATATTAAAAAAAATTAAGTTACTTTTATAGCAAACTACTAATATTTGAAATATTTATATGAATCCGGGAATTTTATCAAGTAAAAAAAAGGTCTGAAGAACTGTGTTAATTAGAATTTTGCTTGATTTATATTTTTTAAATTATTCTTAATTAAGTCCTTGTTTTTTATTTAGTGAATTTTGGTTTCAGAAAAACTATGTTTAGTAAATATTGATATGTGGCATCTAGTTATGGATGATGTTAAGACTTTTAACCTTTTATCAGTGATGCTAACATCTACTCGCTCAACCAATGTTTTAAAACTCAGGTCAGCCCGGTTGGTCCGACTGCAAAACCCGTAACCAGTCATAAAAATGGATTAGATTGATATTTATCCTCTAGTTACAAAACCGGCTGCTATTGATATTATTTATTATTGTATATAAAATTCCCAATTGTTACACATAATGTGGTCAGATTTTGTTACCTATTAATTTAACCATCAAACCAATTGTCTCATTGATTGAACTAGTAGCTTTTCCAGTTCGATCCCAGGTCAGGTTCCCAGAGCGTTGGTTCCATTGTTATGCATTTGTTTTGTTTATTTATCTTCGGGTCTGAAAATACGGGGTACCAAAATACACCACCAACTTTTTCTTAGGCAACCTGTATGGATTAAATTCAAATAAAGTTTTGAGAGTTATAACTTAATGACCTCAATCAAAAATTATATGAAGAGCCTATATCTCTTTCTCTCACAATCAGAATGTAAACAGAGACAAGTCTGTGAACCTGATTATTATGTGAGTGTACTTGAACGATTCCAAAGATCAATATCGAAGATCAATCAAGTCGTATCCAACAGTTGCGATGGACTTATCTACTTGAATTGATTTTACGTACAACCTATGATATTTCAATTATAAAGATAAACAATATAATGTGGAAAAAGAAATAGCACAGACACCAGATATTTTGTTAACAAGTAAACCGCAAATGTGGAATTGGATTATGTGAATGCTCACATAAACCGATTATATAGCCTTTGATTTCTTAATTGTTAAGCCCATAATCAGTTCATTAAATGTCCACATAAACCAATTCTTTTAGTGGAGTGTTAGGAATTAGTCTATGTGTGTGAATCGTGCTTACCGATCTTACAATCAGTTTCTGTAGTGAGGAATATGTATAGGTTCTGGGTATTCAGCAGTGAGTGATATGCATTGATTATGGGTATCCTTCGTGAATTAAAATATCAACCCAGAATCGGTCTATGAGTGCATCAACATCCACCGATTCTTGGTTGATGTTATCCCCAAAAAAATAAAGAAAAAATATCCCATTTTGATAATGAATCAATATTTATTAATTTCTAAATTAACAAAATTAAATACCAATTAATCAAAAATAAATCAGTTATTAAAAATAATTGGATAGAATGTTTTCCATTTTACTTGAAATGTCTTTGTTTATATCTTCTACTAGTGATAAGCTTCGCATAATTTTCATTGACCCCAACCTAACCAAGTTTAACACCATAAAGGTGCACCACTAGGACATGTGACTATGCGAGGCCGGACACATGGTCAAATCACTAATTATTAAGCCAATTGAAAGCAAATTTCAAATTAACCTTTATTAAGGGAGAGTGCGCACAAATGGATTTGCTATCTCTATCGGTAAAGCCTTTTAATTTCCAATCTTATCCCTGCAGTTCCAAAAACATTGGCGCACTTTCCATCCAAGTGATACTTGACACATGTTTTCTAAAATTATGTTGCTAAATTTATTTTTAACTTTTTACTCATAAAAATTGAAAATTAACTTTTTCAAGCTTTATATAGACACCTCCTTTCAAGAATATCTTCATAGTATTGAAATGTTCTTTTTCCTTTCAAGTACACTAAGCCGTCCAACAGAAAAGTACGCACTCAACTGGATTTAAATGAAATAACCTAAGGATTCGACTCGATATATTGTTTGTTGAGCCAAATATGACTCAACTGACTCAAAAATATGCGGAATCAATGACTTATTTGTACATGTTGTGGGCATTTGATCACCGATTCGAATTCCGATTTATGAATTAAGTTTGAATCATATAGCGAGTCAGATCCGGCTAAAACTGAAAACCAGACGATGTGACATCTAACTCACGTCAAGTTAGGGGCCCAATCATCGGATCTTGATTAACCATAGGTCATTTAGTAAAAACTGTCAACCGTTTTTGATAGTCAATTTGATACTCATAATCATTGAGATGTACCTTGTTCTTAATTTGAACGGCTCGGATCTTGAAACTGACTGCAGCTTTGGGGGTTACTTCTGTCAAGTTGGAATACAAATACGAAAATACCCATTGTCTCCATCTCTAGGACATTTATTACACAGGAGTGTACGTGTCAGAAAGTTCTTTTGCCAAAATGATGGGAGCGCATAGCACAGGTATATGATCCAGGAAAGAATTTCAGAAAAGTAAATGCCCCTGAATCCCAATGTAAAAAAGTTACCAGAGTATAATTTTACTCCAATGTAAAAATTCGGGAGTATAATCCAAAGTTATTTTAAGAAAACAAGAGTCCTCCAACTTACAGTGACATAGTTAACCAAGAACATATCCCCTTTATTTTATTTTGCCATCATAAAATGGCTAGATATGTGGACCTCAACTACGAGAGTTAATTCTGATTAAATTAGTCTGGCACAACACATCACGTAAAATCATCGTATTGATTATTCTGGAACAACACAACACACAAACCTATCATGTTGTGTAGTGTTATGCCTAGTCCCTGTTATGCTCAAATCTTAAAGGTACGTCACAGCACACTTTACACTTCTATGGCTCTGTATCCATATATATACATCTCCTTTTAAAAATATAACACCACATGCATGTCCATATATGGTGGAGGGTGTAACCATTTCTTGCGAATCTAAAATTCTCATGTTTGTTTACGGATCCAATGGGGAGAAAAACAACAACTTGGAGACATAAGAAACTTAACATATGACGTATATAATTAGCAGAACGTAGGCTCTTGCACATGTATTTGATATTAGTATTGCAGTTAACAGTCTTGTTAATGTCAATATATATATGAATATAGATGAGAGCTGTCAAATTATCCAGGTTCATTTTCTCACCCACACTCCCCATATGGACAATAATTGCGTGGGTTCTTGAATAGAATTAGCAAAGAAAAATGAAAATTCATGGAAATGAGAGATTGATCGTCTTCTTGTGTAGTTTAATTTTATTTAAAGAAAATATTCCAACTCGGGTGAGGTTTTTACTAGTTGTATTCCTTCTTATAATGTTTTAGTATCAACCTTTATTTTTTTTATTTTTCTTGTTAAAATTTTAGAGCCCGAGAGTTTTCTTGCTTGCAACTAACTAGCTTGCAAGCCGGGAAACTTTTTTACCATCGGAAGAGGCACCTATGCTAGCTTATTTGCTGCTCGGACTGCTGGCTTATAAGTAGCTTGAATGATGGTGCAATTCATTCCCAAGTTAATTTAAACTATTAACATTAACAAACACTGTTAACTGACTACACCAACAAAATCAGCAAAAATCTGCATCGGCAACAAAATAACGGCATGAAAAACAGTTTTACATGTTTTGAAGTATTTTTGTAGGACCTTGATATGATTATTGAAATCCGTGTAATCTGAGTTTAATTTCTTTTTACTCCAAAATAAAGGTTCGAGTCTAGAAAGACTTTTGAACCAGAGTTTAAGTAATAACAAAAATAAACACAGTTAAATCGCCAAACAACAATAGCAGATACTAGTAGTAAGTAGTAGGAACAGACATGAAATTCATTTGGCTGTGATTAAACAGCTCTAATTTTGTATTTGTTGCATTGATTGGTCATGTATTTCCAAAGTTGACAAATTGAAGTCACATGTAGTAACCTCTGATCAAATCTTAATAATGCATTTGAATAATCCATAAAAGAAAAGTCTTAATGATGTCAAAAGGTTGACTTGTCAAAGAGCATTATATGTGGATAAGCTTTTTCTGCTTCTTATACTACTAGCAACTAGCAAGCAAGACTTGAACAAGTAAAATATTCAAACTCATTCAAAATTTGAACTAAATCTGCGTTGTGCTTAATAGTTGTTTAGATACGTTCTTACCCACGTCTGTTTGCTCTTTCTTTGGATGAGCCTACACTGCCCACCTCTCTTGAATCAGCATATACACAAAGATGCACGGACTTGGTTTGTATGACCAAGTCTAGTGGTCATCTTAAGATATGGAATTCCATAATATTTCGAAAAAAAAGGCAACTGCATTTATCACAAAATGGTGAGCTTTGGAATCCATCTGAAATGAGTAGTGACTAGCTACTACCCCATGAGGGATAAGTGGACATAGCACACAGGTCCCTCTAGCAGATGGAAAAGTGGACATGGAAATTATGAAGGACCTTGTTTAGCAAAAACAATTTTTTTTTTTTTTTATTATTGTTAGTTTTCCATATTATAATCACGATACGTACTTTACAAAAATGAGGACCAAAGGAGTGAGACCACTTGGACCAGTATAACTTAAAACATTCTTTGGAGTACATCCATACGCCATCCTCTCAACCAATCTACTCTAGAATCAGAAGTAGTTTTCAGTCACTCCGGACGGCCGGGAGGTTAAAATTAGATTCAAATGCTTACTTTTATTTTGATTGGCAAATATTATCAACAAGTATGCTTAAAGAGTACAGTCATCCAAAAGACAGAACAAACCCTAAGTGTATATTGAAGGCATGGGAGATTTTAAGGATGACTAACATGCAGTAAGTAACTTAAATATGGTATCTAATCTAATGAAGGGTGAAACTGTTCACCACCTAAAGAGATTCTATGACGAAGTTCACCACCACCTCAACTAACTCACCCTGATGGTTGTCGAAAACGTGATCAGCACCTTCCACAATGTGCAGTTTGTGGTTATGTATGATTTTGGGAAACTCGAAAGCATCTTCCACAGGTACAAGGTCATCCTCAGAACCATGAATAGTGAAGACCCTGTATATTATACGTAAATCCAGCAGAGATTAAATTGTAGTCAAAGCATAACTGAAGCTCCAAAACCGTTTTAATTAGACATGTATTAGACATGCTAGAAAGACAAACCTGCAGTCCTTGGCAATTGAAAGGCATACTGCACGCAAATCAATAGCGAGGCGTTCCAGTAAACTCTCTCTTGTTAGGCGGAACTTGATTTTTCCTACATGCATGTCCACAAAAACTCCATCAAACGTGACAGTTACTAACTTACTATTATGTTAAACCCAAAGAGTCTTTGTTAGGACACTATAGATGAAAGTGAGTTCATTCAAGAATTCAGACGGTTAATGGACACCAAATTCGCGATGCACCAAATGATATCCTAAGTTACAGTAGTGCAGCACTTGTGTGCTAGCTATATAAAGAACTCAAATGAAACGCTATAAGAGAGAGAAAGTAAAATCACCTTCTTTGTCCTTGACATCTATAAATCCGTTTTCCTTGATTCTTTCCATAAAAATCTTTACCCAAGTGTTGTTCAGTTACTTTCTTCATGTCGTAGCATCCAGAAACATTTATAACAATAGGTACATCATGATATTTGGATGCATATATGAGCACCGTATTTCCTCCTGAGAGGAAACTTTTTCAGGAATACAGTAAATAAAAGCAATCGGCGATCTAACATAAGAAAATGAAGAATGCAAATCGTAAATAAAATAAACAGTATATATACCTTTACTATGGCCAAGGATTCCACCTATAACCCGTTTCATCCATGAGAAATATCGGACTACAGAATGCAAATCATCAGCCTCTTTATTGCAGTTTCCGAACTGAGATGTACCTTCACTTTCGCTTTAGGAATTAGACAACAATGTGAAATAAAATTAGCTAAATTCAATGTACTAAAGTACATAAATACAAACAATCACAAACAAGAAAAAATTTCTTCGGGTTGCGGTTGAAGCCCCATGCATAGAAGTGGGACTTAAAACAAGTATAAGGTTCATGAGCCATTAAATCAAAGCGAAATACGCTAATTCGCTTTGATTTTTCAGGCATAAGATTATAACTTGGGTTGACCCTGTTTCGTGTAAGACACCAACAAGATTTTCACCACACTTGTTTTTTATGATAATTCTTTGTGGTTCAATCACTGAGCATACATGAAAACAAGAAACCATATATTGGAAATAAATTAAAAAGGCCCTTTAATTTCTTTTGATTCAATCACACATTCCACTAGTTGGTGATGCTATAGACTGCATATAGATTATAGAAGAAAAAAAACATTTATTGCATGGTTACTAATTTAATTAACTGTATTAAAGTTTTTTTTAAGGAATTTTCTGAGTCCCTGGAGTGAAAAATGATACCTGAGTTTTGGGGCTTCATCGATAGAGCCATTGTAATTTGGTCCGGTGGATTTCAGGGAGTGAAGTAGAGAAAGAGTTCGGAGCAGGCGGGGGTGTTTGATTTAGATAGTTGATTTGGTAATTATGAATAAGTTAATATTACTTTCCTTTAACATAACTAAAAACCCACCATCCATACTATATAAACCACATATTCAAAAACTTTAACCATACCCTCTCTTTCTTAGTATATCATATTCAAGTTTCAACACCAAACTATATGTGTAATAACTACAAAATAGGGTTGCGAGATGTGCTAGCTGGCCAAGGCCTTGACCAAATACCATACTCACCAAGTCCACTACTTCTATCTCTAACTCCACTCACTGGTTTCCATTGTCAGTCCATTGTCACACTCACCAAGTGCACTATTTCTATCTCTAACTGCACTCGCTTCAGATAAGTGTTTATCCTGGCCAACTCTGATCTAATTTAACCGTTTGAGAAATAACAACACTGGTAAAATTTGCAAAGCCAGCAAAAAATTACAACTGTAGAAAGCTGCTAGAAGTTATTCTCAAGAAACAGAACACCTCAGGATATACAAAAGTAAGATGCTCAATCGAGATAATGTTGTTCACCCTGATTACCAATTAGGATCAATAATAAAACAAATAATCTACTGTGAATCTTGATATACTAACAAACAGACAAGTGCTAAACCAACAAGAAGAAAAAACTGAATCCAGATCTTATTACTATTAATACAATAAAATAAGTTATACCTGGTTTTGTATCTTTTCTCTTATTTGACAAAGAACTTGAGGAAGGAAGATATATAATCAAAACAATCGAAATAAACAAATGAGATAAATAAATGTTCAAACTAAAACAACAGCCTAACTAAGCACCACAAAGTCTTCACGACATGAAGAACCCGCCAGCACAAGGGTTTGCTCGAAAAATACAATAGATAGATCGATAGACAGAGTGAAACTAAGATGATACTTAGAACCCGTTGAGAGAATAAATAGTCGTTATGACTGGGGATTTTACAAATATTTCTCTCCCAAGTCTATCGAGTTTCATCTTCTAGGTTTCTGAAACCGCTGGTCAGATCCTCGTGAAGTTTAGTGAATTTTGCCACCAAAGCAGCCTCTCCTTCAGCTGGATCCTCGAATTTCTGAGACCTGTTACGTAAAAGGTAACCATATTTTAAATAACATTATTATCAGGAAAGAAACAAACCACCTAATAATTTTTTCATATTTTAATACAGGACTGTTGTTTCACTTACACCAAACGGTAGAAGAGATCACCCAACCGCTGCTTGATAACACTGTATGTTATCTTGTGGCCGTCCATTCCAGCTCCTCGCTCTACAGCCTGCAAATTAACCCCAATATATGTGTTAGGAGGGCAAGATAGAAGTACCATATTTTATGGAAGAGAGGTAGGCACACCAATAAATGCCTAAGCCACTAAGGTTATAGTTCAACTTGGGCCTTCGTTCACACAGATCCTCAAAGACATAATGTTCCCAAGTCCTGACTTTAGGAGAATAAGAATCATTTCTACATGAAAGGCATCCCTTACAGGACTAAACTTTGAGTATCTAGCATTGACACAATAGCTAGCAAGACACCCTTTTTATGCAGGTTACTACTTGACAACCGACACCCAATACCCCGGGAAAAAATTTGCTCGCGCGCTGCTCGAGCATTTTTTGATCTAGTAGCATCACAACCAACCATTGGGAAATATGAATGGTATCAAATAAGTCCAAATAATTTAGACAAGTTTTTTAAATATCAAGTGTTTTAAAAAAGTATCATAACAATCATCCATATGTCCAATGATTGGTTGTGACGCTGCTAGATCAAAAATGCTTGAACAGTGCGTGAGCATTTTTTTTCCAAAAACCCCTGATAAGTTATGAACTCGAACTGATTCACCGGGGTAACCAAATCACCCCTAATAAGTTGTGACCTCAAGCTGGCTCACAACATTAACCAAATACTACCCCTGATTTCATCTCTGACACACAATTCAGTTTAATGCCTCTGCGACATAGGATGCAATCTCCAAAGTTTAGTCCATTTTTCCCCACCCACATGGTATCAATTCATTGGTTATCAAATTAACCCCTTAGGGGAAATCCTGGCGGGACCCTTTTAACCTTTGATAGCCAATAAAATTGTGCCAGGTGGACTAAAGAAACGCGGAACTGCTACACATCCCATTGGTTGAATCCCGCGGGTCATACCGACAGACACAGTGGGGTGGGCCAACCCGGTGGTTTAGCAGGGGTGGGTTTAGTGTGGGTGCCACCCACTGTGTGTGTCGGTAGGAACCTCGAGATTCAACCCGCGGGATATAAATCATTTTCCAAAGGAAAGGTTGGATAAGATCTTTGGGCCTGTCATTTCTCATATTAAGTGAGATTTCAGATTATAACGAAAGTAATCGAAAATTTAATCTACCTGGGAGATCTGGGTAAGTACTAGATATCGGAAAGTTACCTGGTTGGCCAAATTGTAGAAATGGATAATGTTGCGCATCATCCAAACGGACTTGTAGAAGGGACAAAATTTATCGTATCTGCAAAGCATATGCAAAGGGAGTCAGGAAAGACAGAAGCTATGATTCAAATGAATGGCCAAAGTTGAACAGAGGTGTTATAAGATTAGTACTTACGGGGTAAATGCATTCTGGGCAAGGTAGTCCTCTCTTAGAAGCTTGGCAGTTTCCAAGATGATCTTGTCAGTTTCTGCCAAAGCATCTTTACCGACAAGCTACAGTAACAAAACATTGGTGTAAGGTCATCATTAATGGATAATTAGTATGGGTGGGATGAAGATTTGACCTAGACGATAACTAAAATTGCAACATACCTGGACAATTTCATTCAGATCATCTTCTCTCTGGAGCACCTCACGAGCTTTTGTCCTGATGTCGATAAAGTCTGAATCAAACTTATCATAGAAAGATTCCAAGGCCTGTAGATGCAAGAGATAGTAGGTTTAGAAATAATGTAATTTAGCGAAGAGGAAATCGTTATATAGTAGGATTGAAGGATAATAGGATATGATACCGTTGAATACTTCGAGTAGGAAATAAGCCAGTTCACAGAAGGGAAATGCTTTCTCTGAGCAAGTTTCTTGTCAAGACCCCAAAAGACCTACAAAACACAATTATTACCAAGAAGTCATGGAGATGATATAGGAACTGACCAACTTTTTCTGACTACACAAGATAATCATTACCAAGAACGTTGGGTTTCACTCTTACCTGGACAATACTGAGGGTTGCAGAAGTAACAGGATCAGAGAAATCTCCTCCAGGAGGAGAAACAGCACCAACAATGGTGACACTACCGGTACGGTCTGGGCCACCAAGACATTTCACTTTACCAGCACGCTCGTAGAAAGAGGCTAAACGTGCTGCCAGATATGCAGGATAACCACTGTCAGCAGGCATCTCAGCCTGCATAAAACAAATTGTTCAACAGTAAGTACACTGTTTAATGCTCTAGGGCACCATGTAAATTTGAACCAAAATAAAATCGGATATTAGCAGTTACGAGAACCAATATCACATTGAACGAACAGAAAACAAAAAACACGGAAGCAGAGTTTTGGATATCAAATTCAAAAGCATGTAAACTGAAGTACGATAATTATAGGATAGACGAAGAACCAAAATAATAGGATTAGCAATATGTTGCAAGTTGTGACACATATTAACAATAGATGTAATTACCAGACGTCCTGAAATTTCTCGCAAAGCCTCTGCCCATCGAGATGTAGAATCAGCCATCATACTAACATTGTAACCCATATCTCTGAAGTATTCAGCAATTGTGATTCCTGGAATGGCCATAATTTAAGAATAATTTGTTAATATAGAAGCAAAATACTTGCACATTTATGACAAATGTCATTTGTAGCTATGATCAGAACAGAAAATACAAATAGAAACATTACAAAGGTTGCAATTCAGCTACCACACTATCTTTGAGACTGATTGCAGAGTTTGCACTTCGTGCAATTTAAGAGAGCACAATGTGAAAAGTGCTCTATTTATGCACTTCTTGTTAAACTACACAAGCTCTATAAGTTCTTTACTCAAAACAATTAACAAATCAAGACAAAAATAATGCAGACGAAGTTTGAGATGGATCGGGTAAAGAAGTTCACATACTTCATGCATCATCTGACGATGGGAAAAACTTAATGAGCAGAGCCAAGAAATTACCTGTATAGATAGAGGCCTCTCGAGCAGCCACAGGCATGTTAGATGTGTTAGCTACAAGAGTAGTACGTTTCATGACAGACTCTTCACGGCCATCAGGCAATGTCATGGTCAATTGAGGGAAATCCATAAGAACCTGCATTATTCAATAACAAAAATATTACATCAGAACTGAAAGTCAAAAATAGCAAACCTGAGATTTTTTTAAACTACAGAGTTTACAAACCTCAGCCATCTCATTTCCTCTTTCTCCACAACCAACGTAAACCACGGTGTCAGAGTTAGAGTACTGCATATAGATAGAGTCAGAGTTATAACAATGAATCGCATAAGACCTTCCAACATCTACAGAACCTAAATCGAGTGTAAACAACATATCCACCTTAGAAAGAGCTTGACTAATGACTGTCTTTCCACAACCAAAAGCTCCAGGAATGGCACAAGTACCTCCAAGAACTGAGGGGAAAAGAGCATCAAGAACACGCTACATATAGAACAAAGGAATTTGTTAGAAACAACCAAATCGGTCAAGATATAATTCATTGAGCTGGACTCTGCAAAAGATGATGCAAGTCACCTGCCCAGTTAGAAGAGGTGTATCAGCGGCAAGTTTTGATGCAACAGGTCTTGGAGTACGGACAGGCCACGTCTGCATAACAAGGAAGAACAAAATAATATCGTAAGTCCTGAAGCCACAGTAAATGTATCAGCTGAAAACGTAATTCAAAAATAACTCCAGAGTTTCAAAGATATTAACCTGAAGCATGGTAAATGATTTTTTAACACCTTGAAACTCAAGCTCTAGCACAGTATCCTGCATATATTTGAAAAGAGTCAAGAGTGAAGTGGTGAAAAAGAATCCTTATCCAATTTATAAAGATTACAGCAAATTAAATAAAATAATAATTTCCAATTTGTGTAACTACAGTAAACAAGCGATTGGAAAAGAGAGCCAGTTATAACATCTTTGTCTTTGTCTGGTCAATAACAAGAAAGCTAAAGGATCGCAAAATTACTATTGGAGCACAATATATATTACAGCTAACTACTGAAGGATGTCTTTTACCCTACGAGTGCAAGGATTTATGATTTCGCGTCGCCCCCCTCATGTTGATGCAACACTACCGCCAAACTCTAGAAAGGAAAGCATGATTTCCTAAATGCAGTTTTTGACCACCAAACTCCAAATATGACACCACTGCTGTGCTTGCCAGAGTAAAGAAGAAAGAAAAGGCAAAGATACATACACTCAGTGAGTATTGACCAGCTGGGGCAACGTAGGTGATCTTTCCCATAGCATCAGGTGGAAGTGCAATGTGATGTTGCATCAAACTGTTCTCAAAGACGGTCTGCATCACATATTACCGTCCAATGGTTTAGACACATAAATATTAGACGATGGAAAATCATAGAGTACTATGACATGTGCCATCTTTGTACAGAGTAATTACAGACTGTAAAACTTACAGCATACAAGTCTCCACCAGTTAAATTATCTCCCTCGCCTGTAAACAGAATCAATAGAGTCTATGTGATTAGAAGACAAACTAGTGACACATCTCAGATGATGAACACTTGACATATGCTCATTAAGAAACTCGTCATAAAATTTAAGAAAAATTACCTAATTTCTTAGGTTGGAACTCCCACAATATATCCTTGTCAAGAGCAGGGACAGCAACACCACGGGGGATGTAGACATCACCAGATAGTCTGGCAATGGTTTTCAATGGTCTCTGTTATTAACCAAGAAAGAAATTAAATATCAGTGAACCTCCTTGTGATATCTTGTAATACTTTTAAAGTACATTTGAAAGATAAAAAACTTAAATGATGCATCATGTTGCTCGATGCTTTAAACGAACCTGAATTCCGTCAAAAATGTTTCCTAAAATTCCAGGTCCCAACTCCACTGAAAGAGGCTGCAATAAAATTCAAAATTTATAAGTCGAATACAACGTACACTCAATCTCCTTATACAGGTAAAATCAAGTATCCAAAAGTACCTTGTGGGTTCGTAAAACAGGGTCATTCACTGTCAAACCAGCTGTTTCTTCGTATACTGAAATATACAAAAGACAAAAAAGAGTTATTAGTAACGAAATTGCCCCACCCGAAGAACAACTCGAAAAAGTAAGGGAAGTTAACTACATAAAAATCAGTCGGTCAAAAAACCAAAAATGGTTATTAAGGGAGGAAAAGGATTTGAGAGTACTTATGGAAGATAACGGAAGGATGTGAAAGAAAATAATGACATGATGAAACATTCAACGCAGCTCATTATATTTGTATATACCTTGAATGGTAGCAGAATCTCCTTCTAATCGAATAATTTCCCCAATAAGACTGTCATGACCAACACGTACAAGTTCGTACATAGCAGCTCCTGCCATTCCATCGGCAACCACGACTGGACCTGATACCTGTTCAACAATAAATAAGCTAAAGTTTACAACAATCCAGATAATAAAATGTTCTCTGTTCAATGTCAAGAATCAGCACAGCATGAAAATTTAGTTTGCAAGTCCAGCTATTTGTCAAACATAACCAAATCTGCTCATTTTAAAACACCATAGAGCTACATTCAACACAGTGAGAACTTGTATCTAGATATTCATCAGAATTTTCAAAACTATCAACAACTGACCACAAGATCTCAAATTCACTAATGTAGAGACTTAGTCTTCAGCTTGGATCATACTTCCGTAGCTTCTGATCTATCTAAACTGAGGTCTACCAGCACGATTTAAGCCAATGAAGAGTCATATCTTATAAGCCAACAAAACTGCATCTTACTTACAGAAATTCAGCTTTCTGATTACGTCATTAGAAAAGGATAGTTCGAAGATCAGAAAAGTAATACACCTTTCTCTGTTGGATTTAGCTTTTTATTTTTTATATTTTTGATTCAAACAAGTCAAGATGCTAAATCAGCAAACAGAATCCCTTAATTCTTGTAATTGAAAAAAAAGAATGAAAAATGGATCGGTCATCATCTGTCACTAAAAACTAAAAAATCATATCAAATTTCGGTCAATCAAGTTTAATAAACAAAATCCAAGTTTCTGAATCTCTTAAGAACATCTAATCGCAGTTATCGATCAAATTTACTCAAAAAAAACCTGACCAAATTCAACTTCAATTCAATACTGACTTCAGAAAAACCTAACTCAACTGATAATCGAATTCGGAGATTAATTCAAGGATAATAGTTGAATTATATACCTTACGAACGTATCCGTATTCGCTTTCTTTCTCTTCATCTTCGAATGTTGTTAATCTAGCTCCATATACAGATGGCATTTTCGATCAAACTAGATCAGATCCAACTATTTCGATATTGAATTTAGATCTGATGTGAAAATCTAGGGTTTGAAATTGGGAATTTGGCACCTCGACAAGGAGCGAAGAACCAAAACAGAGAGATGAGGGAGAGATCTTAATCAGAGACGGACCATATAATTCAGATTTTTATTCACAGTTTTCTTATTATGAGTAAATGATTTGGTACAACACAGTGGTATCAACCAATGATGGTAAAGCAAGATGCCGTACGACGCGTGTACAAAGGAACTAAACTGTTTTAAAAACATATCGGTGCAGATACCAAGATTAGTCGGAATACTTGTCGGGTGTTTCACGGAATGGTCGCTCTCTCCTAATTTGTGTCATGAATTCATCACACCAGTAAGGTGTTTTACAGAATAGTCACTCTTCCTTGGTTTATCTTATAAAATAATCACACCTTAATTAGTGTTAATAAAAGAATTGTTTTTCCTCCGAGTTAACTGTTTTGAAAAAAAAGGTCTTTTTCTGGTTCTAATCCTTTCACAATTGTTGAAGGTGATCGTTATGAAATGGTGACAGTGGTATAGTTGCATCTTTTCTGATGACTATACCCATGTAAATCTAAAGGTTATAAACTACTCAAACATTTAAGATTCAAGATGAACAAGATGTAAAGAACATGAAAAGTAAAGATTGACACAAGCATATAACGTGGTTCGGCCTTGAAGACCTACGTCCACGGGAAAGAAGATGTTTTCTTTATTGATTATAAGGTCTTACCCTTGAAAGAACTACAAATGTCACTTAGACTTCTTATTCTCTCTCTTTCTAGATCTCTCTCGGGAATTCTCTGTAGAAAGACCATCTAAAATGTTATATAAGTTGTCCATCTCCTTCTACATGGACTGGTATTTATAGACAGAATAAGACTCGTGAAGGTCTGGCCTCGCCGAGTATATGGAGTCTGTCGTCTATCTCCTCAGGGACTCGAACGAGCTTCTATACTATCCCTCGTGATGGTATGTTGGGTTCCTCTCCAAGTTATCTCGCCCTGTACACCATCGTGCTGCTCTTCTCAGGTAACCTCGTGTAGCATCATTCTCGGACTATAGTATAGGTCACACGAGCTCTCTGGGTGTTGTAGACTCGCTCACGCTTCTTCTGATCCTTCATTAAATGCGGTCCTCCTTTTTAGACTTGACCGTATGAGTTGATTAGACCACTCCTTACACGCGTCATTCATGTAACGTAGTAGCAGGTGTCTCGATTCAGACAAAACTACTTTATGGATTATGATCTGATGCTTCTCCCTTATCGTCTCATCATGAGATCATCTCTTGAGATGATGACACGTGGCGATCGGGTATTTTACCCTCATATTTTTCTCCTTTTCTTTGCAACTTGCCAAGGGCATGTTGGGAAGAAAACTTTGTGACCGTCTCGTCTTTTTTGCCACGTGAGTACTTTTAATGCGTACTTGTCTGGGGCGTCTAGACTTTTTGGGGGAGGGGATGTCTTCTCTTTAATGGTCGTCCTTCGAGATTTCCGTCGTCTTGTTTATCGCGCCTTGACTACCTTGGGTTTGAAAATAAAAGTTGTCTTTTTGGGAATTTATATCCCTATAAAAATCCACTTGTGGTAGAGAAATGAGTTTCATTCTCTTTTTCCCTTCTGTGGAACTTTAGAGCCTTTTTTGCAAAAGCTCTAAATGTTCAGTGAGCATTTTCCTCCTTGTCCTCCATGGAAACAAGGTACTTATTCATGTTTTTTCTAACATGACGGTATATCCTCTCATTTATCTGCTACGTCGGTTTTTCTTGCTCCGGTTTCTAGATCATCACTGACGTCTTCTCAGAAAGACATGTCTTTTCCCGCATCGTCTTTAGCTTATTGAAGGCTTAAGGGGGATGGTTTGTCTGTTAGTGCATTGAACTCCTTAATGGAAGATTTCGTATTTGTCACAGTTCTTTTTTTTGCGGGCAAGCCTTGAAACACTTCATATAGAGTGTTTCTTCTAACGATTGGCCTTGGAAACACTTTGCGTCATATGTTTTTTTACCCGTTTTGGCTTAGAAACATTTTCTGCTGCTGTGTGAGTTAATAAATATTTTGTGCTTTCGTCTGAGCTGCTGGGGATGCTGAGATATAAAATATTATTTTAATGTTTAAACGTATATATGTATACCTTGCCCCTGTTTTATGCCTTAGCATTCGTTTGGTTGTTACTGTGCAGCGAGGGAAAGCCGTTGGTGTTCATAGTTCTTGAAAAGTCATGGGATTGCTCCATCTCGTGATGGCCTTACCGATCCGAGGTTGGAGTGGTGGATTCCCCAATTGGGTGATGTGATGCTCCTGTCAGAGGTTGCCCTGGCTCGGATGGACACTGCTTTGGCGAGGCATAGTTGTAATGTTCCTTTGTTTGTGTTTCTGTGCTTCCTAACCCCTTTGGGTTAGATGTCCTCGTGTTTCGTCCGAGGTAAGAATGTATGTAATTAACACATTTTATTGAGATGGATGATATCTTTTCTTTGGTAAACTATCTCGTCTGATGTGTTTAATTTTCCGGCTCTGGGGGATTTTTATACGTTTTCTTGGTCCAATCATGGGTGACAAAGCCAGGGAGTGATCATTTCCTTAGTTGGATAGGTCATCTCTTACAATGTTGGACATCTAGATATAGCATAATCCTTTTCACGCCGTGTACCGCTGTGGGCTTGAGTTTTTTAGTGGTGGCCAGTTTAGGCTACATCTGCCCCTTGGTTAAGTGCCCTGATATTTGAGTCACCGTGTTTTGAAGGACGATATCTCGGTCAAGTGATTCTTGCCTTAGCCAAAGGTAAGTACCTTGATTCTGGATATCTCCTGTTATGGCAGGACATCGTCCGATTTCCTGATCGTGATGGCATTACCTTAGATCGTGTGTCCGTCTTAGGTAGCTTAGGTATTTTACCCGCATCATTCGTTGTAGAATGGAAGGTGTGGCTAGCACCGTTCCATAGTCTTGATGGGATTTTATTATAATGAAAGTATGATGTGATTATTCTATATGCAAATATAAAGCAAAAAATCAAAAAAGGAAAAAGATAAAAATAAGCAAAAATAAAAATCAAGGCAAATAAAGGAGTGTGCACAGAAAGGGTAGTTTTATTAATCTCAAAAGAGGGTTTATAAACCCTTAGTACATTTGAGGAAGGTTTCATGACCTTTTACCAGTAGGAATTGTGCCCTATTCTCCTATTTTTGTTGTTCAACCATGAGACTTGTTAAGCATTGTGTGCTTTTAGGTATCTGATGTTCCATGGGCGTTCAAATTCTTTTCCATTGGATTTGATCAATATGTATGCTCCATCGCCTGCCTTGGGTATGACTATTAGTGGGCCTTCCCATGTGGGTGCAAATTTGCCCGATTCGCGCTGATATGGCGAAATCTCACGCCAGACTTTGTCGCCTGGGTAAATTGCCTCTGGTGAACACGTTTGTTGTATTCCCGGGCTAACCTCCGGTGATAGTTTTCTATTCGTTGGAGAGTTATTTCTCTGTTCTCCTCCAGGTCGTCTAACTTAGAGAGTATCATATCCGAGGTTAGGTTTTTCTCCCGTGACTCAGTCTTGGTTGTGGGGATCATTGCTTCGGTTGGGATGATCGCTTCTGTGCCATACGTGAGAGTGAAGGGAGTCATCCTTGTTGCTTCTCTCTGAGTTGTTCGGTATGCCCAAAGAACGTTATGTAACTGCTCGCACCAACTGGCACCGTATACATCTAGCTTCTTCTTGAGCATGTCAGCAATGGTTTTATTAGTTGCCTCTGCCTGGCCATTTCTCTCGGGGTAGATGGGCGTGGATTTATTTTTCCATATCTTGAAACAGTTGAAAAGGATATCAATATTTTTCCCTCGGAGTTGGGCCCCATTTTCTGATACGATGGTGGCTGGGATACCGAAACGACATATGATATGTTCGTAAAGAAACTTAAAGACATCATGGTCTCGGGTGTGTCTCAGGGCTGAGGCTTCTACCCACTTTGTAAAGTAGTCTGTGGAAACGATTAAGTATTTTCGTTGTCCTATTCCATCTCGTAGGGGTCCAACGATGTCGACTCCCCATTTGGCGAATGGCCAAGGGCTTAGGACAGACTTTAGATCCATTGATGGTGTGTGCCTTCTTTTGCCAAATTTTTGGCATTATATGCAAGACTTTGCCATTTTCTTGGAGTCCTCGTTCATGCGAAGCCAAAAGTAACCTTGCAATCTTGATTTGTGGGCTAATGATAGTCCCCCACTATGGTTCCCTGCGTAACCATAGTGTATTTCCCTTAGTATGTTTTGACCTTCAGCAAAAGAAAGGCACCTGAACAATGGTCCCAAGTATGATTGTTTGTATAAAACACCGTCTCTGAGATGATAATTCCCTTATTGTGATATCACTTTGTGTGCGAGTTGTTGATCAATTGGGAGGTCACCATTGGCTAAATATTTTATGATTGGTGTTCTCTAATCGTCCTTGGGTAGAGCCTTTGCTTCACTGGCTGAGTCTACGCTAAGTATTTCCATGTCTCCATCTAGGGGCATGGAGGGGAGCACTACCTTTTCTATTCGAACATTTGTAGCCTCCGGCTCTACTGTCATGGAGGCTATGAAAGCCAGGGAGTATGCATGCCTATTGTTCATGTTCAAATGTCGGAACGTGATATTGGGTATTTGTGCGATGTAGTGTTTGGCAAGTTGGAGATATCGTTGCAAGCATGGGTCAGCAGCCTGGTATCATCCGTCGATTTTCCGAACAATAAGCTGTGAGTCGCTCGTAAGCCTAACCTCAGTGATTCTGATGAGTGCCAAATATTGTATATATTTATCCCTTTTTGTTGGCATTTAACTCATCTTTTGTGCAGTAATTCTACATTTTATCCCATATTCTGTATTTTCATTGTTTTCAAGAATAAATATTTTTCTTACTTAATTTTGCATTTTTAGGTAATAAATAAAGTCTGGATGACTTGCGGAGCGAAAAGAGCTGAAGAGTGGTGAAAAGCCGGAAGAAATTACGCAAGGAAGCCGCAAAGAATGGTGCGCACAAGACCAAAAAGCTAGGAATGGGCTCAAGAAGGAAGAATTGTTCTTAAAGAAGATATGGGCTTGGCATACCCAAGGCCCAAAACCCTCACCCAAACCCATTTTCTATATCCAAGCCCGTCTCGGATTTCAGCCGTCAGATCGAAGCATTTCAGCATCCTACGGTCGCTCCTATGCCTGTGCATCAAATCCCGATGATTCCGCTAAACACTACAACACCTAACCTAATCTCGCACCGTAGACTTCGTTGTATTTTACATCCTACGGTCGCTACAAGCTGCTTCTTCCTTATCCGTCCGATCCACCTACCATCTCCATATCCAGCGGCTTCAGCTCGTGGTACACACATCTTGATACACCCGCCTAACACACTAATACTCGAACCCTATGACCTAGCCAAACAGCTCCCTACCCTAACCCATATCGACCTCCACCTTCGTCTTCCTCTCCCCCTCTCTGCAACAGAAACACCCATTCCACCACCATCACCTCCACCTGCTACTTCCATCATCCATCACTCATGTCACCACCATCACCTCCACCATCTCCATCATTACCCGACACGACCCATCCCCCTAATTCGAAGCGCTTTAACCTCTCTCACCAACTGACCTAGGTGAGGGTTGATAAAACACCTCAAATTAGGGAGCAATTGTAGCAATTGGGAGCAGGAGAAGAACCGAGAGAGGCAGAGAAGACATGGGGCGACGTCAATTCAAAGTTTTGGTGAGTAAATTTCGGAAATTGAAAACCCTAATTTCAATTCTAGGGTTTCGGAAAAATTGGGTATTTGGTGATATAAATAGGGGGTGATGTAGAGGGTTAGAGGGGGATGATCTCTGGACTAGCCAGAAAAACATTTGTTCTGTTTTATGTCACAATTTCAATTTCAGTTACTGCATGACAGTTGATAGTGAATGTTATATGATGTTTTGATCTTTATCTTCAATGTTGAGAATGTTGTTTCATTTATCATATATTATGAATGTTATTGTTGTTATCATGTGTAGTATGAGCTAATTAGAAACAAGCTAAGGCTTTGATGAAGCCTTGGTGCACTGTCAAATGGTAAATTGCTAGGATAGGATGCCATATGCTTGTTTTTCTTGTGCATTGGGAAGAAAGCAGTGCTATGATTGCTTGTGATTGATTGTGCTGTCAAAAGACAGTCAATACTAGGGGTATTTCTGTTAGCAAGCTGTTTTTCTTTCCTTTCTATTGTATGCATAGGACTCAACTCAACCTAGGAATATGCTATTTGATTAGGACACAAGGTGGAATCTAAGCCTTAGCTTAGCCACAATTCCTTTCTTCAGTCATTTACAATTCCTGCTCTGCTTTTATTCACTGCTTAGTTACATTCCTTTACTGTTTTGCTTAGTTCTTGCATTTTGAAGCCTATTGTGCACTGAAGTCAGTGCACAAACTCACCTCTGCCCTTGGCTTCCAAGCCTTGGTTCTTAGCTGTTTTCTTTGTTGCTTTGCTTTACCTTGCTGCTTTGGTTCTTTACTTCTGCCACTTTGTATGCCATATTACTTTGTCTTGCTCACTGTCTCCATTGTTAGCTTAGGTTTCTCTTATAGTGCTCCCACTCCCTGTGGACTTTCCCCTGCTTTCCTTCTATTCTATAAACTTGGCCTTGTATACTTGCAAGTTTCTGTGTGTTTTCCATTGGCACACCAATTTTTTGGCGCCGCTGCCGGGGAGTGGTGTGGCCACTGCTGAGTTCCATTAGCATCTCTGCCTTGCAATCATTGCAGGCCTGCTTCACTATCATTGCAACCCTCTGCTTGCAATCATTGCAGCAGATCATTGCATACTTGCCTGCAATCATTGCACTGCAATGATTGCACTGTGATCATTGCAGGGTTGGCCTGACTATCTTTGCACTCTGTGATCATTGCAGGTACCACCTTGGCTGTGCTGCTGCTGCTGGTGCCTTCTCTGCCAAGCTGTGCTGTGCTGTTGCTGCCAAGCCAAAGCCTGCTGCTGCCAAAGCCTACTGCCAACTGAAGCTGTCAATTGGGCTCGCCTATTTCTGTTTCTGCCGGGCTTGTGCACGCTCTGCTGCTGGGCTCTGTTCCAACCTTTGTTGTTGGGCTTGAACCAACTGAGCTGGGCTTAGTAACCTCAATTTCGCTGGGCTTGCAACTTCTGCTCCTGGGCTTGCCCTTTTCTGCTGGGCTTCGCTGCAGATTCTGCTGGGCCTGTGTTGCTGAGTCACTTCAATTGCTGCTGGGCTTGAACGTGAGCTGCTTAGGACGATCCTAAAGCCCAACTGGGCTGTGCAACTAAAAGGGGACCAAAAGCCTATTTTTGGGCTTCCCTCCAAAAATCAAGTAAGCCTAACCCATGAGTTAACCCACTTGGGCCTCATTTAAATTCAAATTCGGGCTTGTAATAATTAATTTAATTATTTATTTGGGATTGTAATAATTTTTATTTATTTTCTTTTTCTTTTTTTTTTATTTGGGACTGTAATTATTTTTTTTTTT